>NC_090655.1:21135347-21227847 GCF_040937935.1 Hyperolius riggenbachi | reverse complement strand
TCAACATGAGCAGCGCGTGATGTTATATATTATAGCATGTGATGTTATATACTGTATTATCCCGCAATGCTGTACTGTGTGTGTGCAGAGAGAGTAACTATCGTGTATCAACATGAGCAGCGTGTGATGTTATATACTGTATTATCCCGCAATGCTGTACTGTGTGTGTGCAGAGGGAGTAACTATCGTACATCAACATGAGCAGCGTGTGATGTTATATATTATAGTGTGTGATGTTATATATTATCCCGCAATGCTGTACTGTGTGTGTGCAGAGAGAGTAACTATCGTGTATCAACATGAGCAGCGCGTGATGTTATATATTATAGCATGTGATGTTATATACTGTATTATCCCGCAATGCTGTACTGTGTGTGTGCAGAGAGAGTAACTATCGTGTATCAACATGAGCAGCATGTGATGTTATATACTGTATTATCCCGCAATGCTGTACTGTGTGTGTGCAGAGAGTATCTATCGTGTATCAACATGAGCAGCGCGTGATGTTATATACTGTATTATCCCGCAATGCTGTACTGTGTGTGTGCAGAGGGAGTAACTATCGTATATCAACATGAGCAGCGCGTGATGTTATATACTGTATTATCCCGCAATGCTGTACTGTGTGTGTGCAGAGAGAGTAACTATCGTGTATCAACATGAGCAGCGTGTGATGTTATATATATTATAGTGTGTGATGTTATATATATTATAGTGTGTGATGTTATATATATTATAGTGTGTGATGTTATATATATTATAGTGTGTGATGTTATATATATTATAGCGTGTGATGTTATATATATTATAGCGTGTGATGTTATATATATTATAGTGTGTGATGTTATGTATATTATAGCGTGTGATGTTATATATATTATAGTGTGTGATGTTATATATATTATAGTGTGTGATGTTATATATATTATAGCGTGTGATGTTATATATATTATAGTGTGTGATGTTATATATTATCCCGCAGTGCTGTACTGTATGCGCGGTGAGAGTATCTATCGTATAGCAACATCAGCAGCGTGTGATATTATATATTATAGTGTGTGATGTTATATATTATACTGTTTGATGTTATATATATTATAGTGTGTGATGTTATATATTATCCCACAATGCTGTACTGTATGTGTGCAGTACATACAGTGCTAGCTAGCCCACCATTCTTTTTTCTCTTGTCCTCCCCTCTCTATGGACACTATTTTATACTATTCTATCTTTTTTCTTTGCAGTTCCCCCAGGGTTTATCCCTTTCCCTGGAGAAGGCTCCTATGTGTGCTAAATGCACTCTTGAGGGCAGCGGGGTTGCCTGTCCCCGGTGTTTGTACAGTGTCTGCTAAATGCAGACGAGTTACATTGCTGCAGATATTGGAAGAAGTTATTTTTTCTCTCACCTGCTCTTTCTCTGCTGTGGACGGTGCAGGCGCATCGCTGGGTGTCAGTGGGCGAGCGGAGATGTCCGTCCGCTCTGGCCCACGGGCAGGCGGTGTTTTGCTCCGGTGGACGCCGGCTGAGGGGGACACTGGACACTGGGCAGTCAAACTCGCGCGCGCGAGACTAGGGAGGAATTTGTACTTCCTCTCTGGATCCCTCCTCTTTGCCCTTTCTTTCCGTGGTGGCGGCCATCTTTGTTTTGGGCATCTCTCTCTGGGTATGCCCAGGAGATGCCTGACTATTTAAGCTGCCGTTTTCAGCCTGACAGGTGCTTTTCACTGAAGTTCCTGTCAGAGCTGTTAGGAGAGAAGCTGACTACCCTCTGGGGGATACCTCTGTATTTATATACATAGATTCACATTGGATGTAGGTATTCATATGTGTATTTGAAACGTTTTCCCCATTCCTTCTTTCTCTCTATTTTTTCTTTTATAACTATCATTTTTCTTTTGTTTCTTCCTCTATCTGTAGACTGAGCCTACCTGATATGGGTCGAACAAGGGATCGACAGGAAGCTTACAGGTATGGCTGTATATTTTAAAAAAAAAAAAAGGAGGGTCTTGGCTCTAGAATACTAATTAGTATTCCTTTCAGCCCCTCTAGACCTAAGAAAGACAAACCTCGATCTCAAACCTCCTCAAAACATCACAAATCGTCACGGAAGGATGAGACCAGAAGATCTAGAACTGAATCTCGTCGAGACAAATCTACCTCACGATATAGATCAAGATCAAGGTCAAGGTCGTGAAGACGTTCACCGATGCCTCCGCGTCTTTCCTCGCCAACTAGGCCGCAAAGATCTGATTGCTGGATGTGCGGAAAGAGGGCAATTCCGGGGAATATTGTCTGCGAAAAATGCTTTGAAGAACAGTCAGTAAATACCGCTGAAGATTCTTCAACAGTGTTACGGCTTATTAAACAGGCGGTAAGGGAAGAGTTAGCGACGCAAACACCAGTTTCCGGCCCGTCACAGGAAGTTCCTACTCATCTGGAAGTCACGCAAGCGTCAATAGTCTCTGCTGCTCAACCCAATGTTTCTTTAGGCATGGATAAATCGCAGGACTCGAACTCAGAGCCAGAAGAGCAGATCAACTTTCAATTTTCGCTAGTGCAACGGCTGGTTGCGGCTATAAAAGAGGCTCTTCAATGGGAAGATCTAGACGACTCCACCCCAGAAGTACCAAAATACTATCCTCATCTATCAAAATCAAGTACTTCCTTTCCCCTTATGAAGGAAATTAAAGGAGTGATGGAGGAGGAATGGTCAAAAGTAGAGAATAAATCATCCTTTACAAACAGATGGGCAAAGTTGTATCCACTAAAGGAAGAGGAATTAAGATCTCTCCAGAATGCTCCTACGGTGGATGCCTTGGTGGCGAGTCTAGCAAAGCACGTCACTTTGCCGTCAGAGGACTCCATGTCGTTTATAGATACACTGGATCGTAAGATGGAAGGTGACTTAAGGAAGAATTATATTGCAGCGGGGGCCGCTTGCAGAACATCTATAGCGCTTACCTCTCTATCAAGAGCCATGAAAGTTTGGATTAATAATATCGAAGACGCAGTTAAAGCAGGAGCAGATATTGAGCAGATTGTCTCTGGTCTAGAAGACTTAAAGATTGCTTCAGATTTCGTGGGCGAGGCTGCCATAGACGGAGTACAAGCTTCTTCAAGAGCGATGTTAACTTCAGTGACGGCCAGGAGAGCGCTCTGGCTGAAGCCTTGGAGTGCCGACTCCACCTCCAAACAGACATGGGTCAAGATTCCGTTTAATGGTTCAGCCCTGTTCGGCGAAAAACTTGATGCGGCTATAGCAAGGAAGACGGGTGGTAAATCTGGAGACATTCCTCAAGACAGGAAAGTGAGGAAACAGCGTTTTGGCCAGAAACCTCCTTTTCAAAAGTTCAATAGTGTTAAATCGTATAGACCCGGCAAAGAGTATCAGCGAAGATGGCAAGGAGCCCAAACTGCTTTATCGAAGAAAATCAAATCCACTACCTCTACTCGACAGTCCCAGGGGAAATCCTTTTGAGGCCTTGTCCGCCCACACTCCTCCGATTGGAGCGAGACTCAGATTCTACGCTCAAGTGTGGGCGGACAGGGTTTCAGATCCTTGGGTCTTGTCGACCATTTCGAAAGGTCACAAGTGGGAGTTCAGATCACCTCCAGAAGACATATACATTCCGACAAGACTCCCGTCTTTGAAGGAGAAGAGACTATGCCTCATACGCTACGTCAAGCAGTTAGTCTTACAGAACGCTGTGCGGGAGGTTCCCATCTCACAAAGAGGCAAGGGCGTCTACTCGCCTCTATTTTTGGTAGCAAAGAAGTCAGGACTCTCAGGAGATTGGCGTCCTGTAATAGATTTAAAGAAACTGAACAAGCACATTCATCTGCCTCGTTTCAAGATGGAGTCCCTTCAATCCATCATTCTCTGCGTTCAGCCCAACGATTATATGGCGTCAATAGATCTAAAGGACGCATACTTCCATATCCCGATACATCCAACCTTTCAGCTCTATTTGAGATTCGTCCTGCAGGACATACATCTACAATTCACAGCACTACCGTTCGGCCTTTCCACCTCGCCCAGAACTTTCTCGAAGGTCCTACAAACCGCAATAGCTCTATTAAGACAAGAGGGAATTCGTATCTTCCACTACTTGGACGATATACTAATCCTGTCAGGCTCCCAGATTCACCTTCAAGAGCAAGTAAGGAGATGTTTGAATCTATTACAAGATCTGGGTTGGGTGGTCAACCACCAGAAGAGCCAGTTAGACCCTTCCAGATCAATGACCTACCTGGGTGCATGGTTCGATACCATCAACAATACAGTATCCCTTCCAGAGGAAAAAATTCCGGTGATTTTCCAGTGTGTACTGAAAGCTTTCAAATTCCCTCACTTGTCAGCAAGGGAATGTCTACAGCTGCTAGGAACATTATCTGCAACCATACCCATGGTCAGATGGGCGCACTGGCGCATGAGGGGCTTCCAACTTCCTTTTTTACGCCAATGGGACAAGACAGATCTCCAGCAGAGGATATGGATTCTTCCAGCCATGAGGGACTCCCTTCTCTGGTGGTGCGAGGAACTTCATCTTCAGAGGGGTTTCTCTCTCCTGCCAGTCTCTTGGATATATGTCACGACGGATGCCAGCCTATTCGGTTGGGGAGCATGGTGTCAGGACCAAGTAGTCCAGGCTCAGTGGCCATGTCATCCTTTTATGAGCAGTTCAAATCTATTAGAGTTACGGGCAGCACGGTTGGCTCTAGAAGCATTGGCTCCTCTTCTCTGCAATCAGGCGGTTTGCATAAGGTCGGACAATTCCACCACAGTGGCCTACATCCAGAATCAGGGAGGGACTCACAGTCAAGTATTGTCTAAGGAAGCTGCTCTCCTGTTCAGCTGGGCGGAGGAGAATCTCCTCCATCTGAAAGCGGTTCATATTCCAGGCAAACTCAACAAAAAAGCGGACTCGTTGTCAAGAACAACCTTGGACAACAACGAGTGGTCTTTGAGTCAGGAAGCCTTCCTGGAACTTACGCGGAAATGGGGTATGCCGAACATAGACCTCTTTGCTTCAAGTCGCAACCACAAGCTTCCTCTTTTTTACTCGAGAACGCCCTCTCCAAAGGCACTATCAGTGGATGCCTTAGCCCAGAACTGGCCACCAATCCTGCTTTATGCGTTTCCACCAGTCCCGCTGATATTCAGATTCCTCCGGAAGTTAATGATGGAACCGTCAACTGTTCTTGCAATTCTGCCATACTGGCCCAAAAGGGTCTGGTTCCCACTCCTGTTGCAGTTGGCACAATCCAAACCTCAGTTTCTGCAGACCTCTCCAAAACTTCTGTGCCAGGGGGAGATTTTCCATCCAGCTCCGCACAAGCTACATCTAGCGGCTTGGATATTGAGAGGCAAAGGTTTGCAGAAGTAGGGTGTTCCGAGGCAGTGGTAAATACACTTCTAAAGGCAAGAAAAACCACCACTTATACAGTGTACAACAAGGTTTGGTCTAAATTTGTGGACTTTGCATCCAGAAGCGATTTTCACCCTCAATCAGCTACAGTTTCTAATGTCCTAGACTTTCTTCAAGCAGGTTTAGACCTAGGCCTCAGTTATAACACTCTCTCTTAAAGTTCATGTTACAGCAATATCCTCACTTTCAGGGGAAAGATGGTCTCTGAATCCATTAGTACATCAGTTTTTAAAGGCTACCCTGAAATTGAAACCGCCCAGAAGGAATATTTACAGTATCCTAAGTGGGATTTGCCGATTGTCCTGGATTTCCTAAGCTCTACTCCCTTCTATCCGTTGGAGCAATGTTCATTAATAAACTTGACGAACAAACTGGCCTTTTTGTTAGCTATCACTTCTACAAAGAGAGTGTCGGAATTACATGCTTTAGGTTGCAAGGAGCCATACCTGGTAATGTATGAGGATCGAGTCATTTTAAGGCCGATAATAGAGTTTCTTCCAAAAGTGGTGTCAGTATTCCATCTGGACAGTGAATTATCTCTTCCAGCCTTGTTTAATAACAAAGAGTCGTTAAAGCCTCATCCTCTTGATATGGTCTCATTGCTAAAGGAGTATCTAACCTTGACGCAACCTTTCAGAAAAACAGACCGCTTACTTGTGGCCCCGAAAGGATACAGAAAGGGATTTGAAGTCTCTGCAAGGACTATCGCTTACTGGATAAGAAAGATTATATCGGATGCTTACAGGTCTAAGGGGCTTCTTCCTCCCGATAATACTTCGGCCCACTCTACTCGGGGAATCGCTTCATCTTGGGCGTCCTTCGCTGGAGTTTCCTTATCGTCAATATACAAGGCTGCGGGATGGTCTTCCAGTAACACCTTTGTTGATCAATATAAAGTTGATCCATGTTCTCTTACTACGGCGGATGTCGGTCGTTCCATAATTTCTGCCGCTCATACTGTTAAATAAATAGTGTTGGCATTCCCTCCCTGTTTGATTCCATTTATTGGCTAGTTAAATCCCATAGTATGCTGCCATGGAAGCACCAGGGAAATAGGAAAATTAATACTTACCTATCGGAAATTTTCCTTTCCTGGTGCAATTCCATGGCAGCATACGGTCCCACCCAGACCGGGGAGGTCGATAGTTACAAGAATGGTGGGCTAGCTAGCACTGCAAACACTTATAGTTATGTTGTCCAATGGGGTTTGGGGGCGGAGCCAAACCCATAGTATGCTGCCATGGAATTGCACCAGGAAAGGAAAATTTCCGATAGGTAAGTATTAATTTTCCTATATATTATAGTGTGTGATGTTATATATTATCCCACAATGCTGTACTGTATGTGTGCAGAGAGTATCTATCGTATATCAACATGAGCAGCGTGTGATGTTATATATTATAGTGTGTGATGTTATATATTATCCCACAATGCTGTACTGTATGAGTGGAGAGAGTATCTATCGTATATCAACATGAGCAGCGTGTGATATTATATATTATAGTGTGTGATGTTATATATTATCCCACAATGCTGTACTGTATGAGTGGAGAGAGTATCTATCGTATATCAACATTAGAGATGGGCCGAACGGTTCGCCGGCGAACGGTTCCCGGCGAACTTCGGTGGTTCGCGGTCGCCTCCCGCAGGCGAACGTTTCCGGAAGTTCGGTTCGCCCCACAACTCAACCGCTCAACTTTGACCCTCTACATCACAGTCAGCAGGCCCAGTGTAGCCAATTAGGCTACACTAGCCCCTGGAGCCCCACCCCCCCTTATATAAGGCAGGCAGCGGCGGCCATTACGGCCACTCGTGTGCCTGCATTAGAGAGAGTAGGGCGAGCTGCTGTCTGTCTCTCATAGGGAAAGATTAGTTAGGCTTAGCTTTTCCTGGCTGCATACCTGTTCAGTGATCCTGCCACTGCATACCTGTTCTGTGAACCCACCCACCACTGCATACCTGTTCAGTGATCCTGCCACTGCATTCCTGTTCTGTGAACCCACCCACCACCCACCACTGCATACCTGTTCAGTGATCCTGCCACTGCATACCTGTTCTGTGAACCCACCACTGCATACCTGTTCTGTGATCCTGCCACTGCATACCTGTTCTGTGAACCCACCCACCACTGCATACCTGTTCAGTGATCCTGCCACTGCATTTCTGTTCTGTGAACCCACCACTGCATACCTGTTCTGTGATCCTGCCACTGCATACCTGTTCTGTGAACCCACCACTGCATACCTGTTCTGTGATCCTGCCACTGCATACCTGTTCTGTGAACCCACCCACCACTGCATACCTGTTCATTGATCCTGCCACTGCATACCTGTTCTGTGAACCCACCACTGCATACCTGTTCTGTGAACCCACCACTGCATACCTGTTCTGTGAACCCACCACTGCATACCTGTTCAATGAACCTGCCACTGCATACCTGTTCTGTTCAGTGAACCCGCCACTGTATACCTGTTCTGTGAACCCACCCACCACTGCATACCTGTTCTGTGAACCCACCCACCACTGCATACCTGTTCAGTGATCCTGCCACTGCATACCTGTTCTGTGAACCCACCCACCACTGCATACCTGTTCAGTGATCCTGCCACTGCATACCTGTTCTGTGAACCCACCACTGCATACCTGTTCTGTGAACCCACCACTGCATACCTGTTCTGTGAACCCACCACTGCATACCTGTTCTGTTCAGTGGACCCGCCACTGCATACCTGTTCTGTTCAGTGGACCCGCCACTGTATACCTGTTTAGTGAACCCGCCACTGCATACCTGTTCTGTTCAGTGAACAGTTTGGTGTGTCAGTGTGAAGCAGTACCTTAATTACACTACCTGATTGATGTATACACATGCAAGATGTTTTAAAGCACTTTAGGCCTGTCATTTAGCATTCAATGTGATTTCTGCCCTTAAAACGCTGCTTTGCGTCAAATCCAGATTTTTCCCGGGACTTTTGGCGTGTATTCCACTCCGCCATGCCCCCCTCCAGGTGTTAGACCCCTTGAAACATCTTTTCCATCACTTTTGTGGCCAGCATAATTATTTTTTTTTTCAAAGTTCGCATCCCCATTGAAGTCTATTGCGGTTCGCGAACTTTAACGCGAACCGAACCTTCCGCGGAAGTTCGCGAACCCGGTTCGCGAACCTAAAATCGGAGGTTCGGCCCATCTCTAATCAACATGAGCAGCGTGTGATATTAAATATTATAGCGTGTGATGTTATATATTATCCTGTAATGCAATGCTGTACTGTATGTGTGGAGAGAGTATCTATCGTATATCAACATGAGCAGCGTGTGATATTATATATTATAGTGTGTGATGTTATATATATTATAGTGTGTGATGTTATATATTATAGTGTTTGATGTTATATATATTATAGTGTGTGATGTTATATATTATAGTGTTTGATGTTATATATATTATAGTGTGTGATGTTATATATTATAGTGTTTGATGTTATATATATTATAGTGTGTGATGTTATATATATTATAGTGTGTGATGTTATATATTATAGTGTGTGATGTTATATATTATCCCACAATGCTGTACTGTATGTGTGCAGAGAGTATCTATCGTATATCAACATGAGCAGCGTGTGATGTTATATATTATAGCGTGTGATGTTATATATTATCCTGTAATGCAATGCTGTACTGTATGTGTGGAGAGAGTATCTATTGTATATCAACATGAGCAGCGTGTGATATTATATATTATAGTGTGTGATGTTATATATATTATAGTGCGTGATGTTATATATTATAGTGTTTGATGTTATATATATTATAGTGTGTGATGTTATATATTATAGTGTTTGATGTTATATATATTATAGTGTGTGATGTTATATATTATCCCACAATGCTGTACTGTATGTGTGCAGAGAGTATCTATCGTATATCAACATGAGCACCGTGTGATGTTATATATATTATAGCGTGTGATGTTATATATTATCCCACAATGCTGTACTGTATGAGTGGAGAGAGTATCTATTGTATATCAACATGAGCAGCGTGTGATATTATATATTATAGTGTGTGATGTTATATATATTATAGTGTTTGATGTTATATATTATAGTGTTTGATGTTATATATATTATAGTGTGTGATGTTATATATATTATAGTGTGTGATGTTATATATTATAGTGTGTGATGTTATATATTATAGTGTGTGATGTTATATATTATCCCACAATGCTGTACTGTATGTGTGCAGAGAGTATCTATCATATATCAACATGAGCAGCGTGTGATATTATATATTATAGTGTGTGATGTTATATATTATCCTGTAATGCAATGCTGTACTGTATGTGTGGAGAGAGTATCTATTGTATATCAACATGAGCAGCGTGTGATATTATATATTATAGTGTGTGATGTTATATATATTATAGTGTGTGATGTTATATATTATAGTGTTTGATGTTATATATTATCCCACAATGCTGTACTGTATGTGTGCAGAGAGTATCTATCGTATATCAACATGAGCAGCGTGTGATGTTATATATTATAGTGTGTGATGTTATATATTATCCCGCAATGCTTTACTGTATGCGCGGTGAGAGTATCTATCGTATATATCAACATGAGCAGCGTGTGATGTTATATATTATAGTGTGTGATGTTATATATTATCCCACAATGCTGTACTGTATGAGTGGAGAGAGTATCTATCGTATATCAACATGAGCAGCGTGTGATATTATATATTATAGTGTGTGATGTTATATATTATAGTGTGTGATGTTATATATATTATAGTGTGTGATGTTATATATATTATAGTGTGTGATGTTATATATATTATAGTGTGTGATGTTATATATTATAGTGTGTGATGTTATATATTATCCTGCAATGCTGTACTGTATGTGTGCAGAGAGTATCTATCGTATATCAACATGAGCAGCGTGTGATGTTGTATATATTATAGTGTGTGATGTTATATATCATAGAGTGTGATGTTATATATATTATAGTGTGTGATGTTATATATTATCCTGCAATGCTGTACTGTATGCGCGGTGAGAGTATCTATCGTATATTAACATGAGCAGCAAGGGAAGCCTGTGATGTTATATATATTATACATTCGGAGACTCGAGATACCTCAACTGTAAATACTGTAATGGAAAATTATGTGAGTACTTAGCCAGCGCTATATAAATACAAAATAAATACATACAATACCACAATAGGCCTAAATTATCAAGACTTGTATAAAAACAAACAAACAAAACAAAAATGTAAAGGAATAGGAGTGGGGTCTGAAAAGAGTGATTACCCAGAGCATCAAGTTAGGTTTATGCTTTATTATGAAATAAAGATTATTATTGTTATGAATTCATATTATATTTGATTATTTGTACAGCACCATAATCTTTCTGTAACAAACTTACCTGGTTTGGTCTCTGCAGGCTGCTCTGATAGTGCTGAGCAGTTGGAGAGAGTTTCCTCTTCCTCTTTGGTGAGGTAGCATGTTGGCATCCTCGGCTCCCCTGTAGACATGAGCTGGCACCGCGCATCCTCCCACGGACAGTGGTACATGTAAAAATACTAACATTAGTACTGTATTTTTTGGACTATAAGACTCACTTTTTCTCCCCCAAAAGTACGAGAGAAAAAAGTCACTGCATCTTATAGTCCAAATGCAGGGAGTTCCTGACTTCTGAACGTGTGCCAATAGGAACCTCAAACCTGCCGCCCATCAGGGACTCCCTGTACTGTGCCCATGCAGAGGAGGGGACAAATGGAGGACAGAGAGGACACAAAGAGGCATAGAGGAGGACACAGGGGGACAAACGAAGGACACAAGGGGGACACAAAGAGGCATAGAGGAAGACACAGGGGGACAAACGGAGGACACAAGGGGGACACAAAGGGCCACAGTGGAGGACACAAAGGAGACACAAAGGGGCATAGAGGAGGACACAAGGAGGACAGAGGTGGACACACGGTGGACACAAGGGGGACAGAGGAGTACACAAAGAGAAACTAGCGGTACACAAGGGGGCATGAGGTATAACAAGGGCATAATCCACAAAATGCCCCTTCACCATACTGTACCAGGTTTAGTATAAATGTTTTCCTCCTGGTTTTTGTCCTCTAAACCTGTGCGCGTCTTATTGTCAGGAACATCTAATAGTCCAAAAAATATGGTAATCCTCAAAGTATAGACATTAGTACATATTAAAATACAGACATTGGTTCATATATAAAAGCACAGACATTGGTGTATATAAAAATGCTGACATCAATCTATAGAAAAATATAGACATTGGTATGTATAAAAATACAGATGAGAGAGCCTTGGCGCTGTGAGCGTACACACTTGCACTAACTGATGGATTTTTGGGCACCTAAATCCATCCAGATTCTGTGTCAGCAGGCGGTGGATACAAAAAGAATTAACCATTCTTTAAAAGTTGGACTTACGGTATGTGTATTTCGTCTTTTTTCTTATTTGGAAACATTTTTGGAAACATTTTTGTAGCACAATGCACACTTTCTTTATCGTGCTGCTAAGGATTGAGTAATCGCAGAATTTTTCTCTTTTATTGAAGACCCCACCATAAAGCGAAGCTCGGCCCATCTGTCGCCACCGCTTACCATTCTCCGGAAACGGCTCCTGGTGGTCCGCGTTCTGCCGCGTACACATCACTATCGGTTAAGAATTTGTGTTCCGAGTAACTATTTTAATACCAACATCTCCCCATGGTCCCCATGTTTAATTCATGTGCTTTTATGAGCTGAATAGCGAGTGCGAAGCGTTGAAGGTTCCCAGCTAAATAATTCTGCATTTTACGGCTAATTGGAAGCGGCGTTTGTTTTAGTTGTGTAAGTGTAAATAGCCAAGGGCACGCGGTGAATAAATAGTTGCTATAGACGGATAACGGAACAGATAAGCTGCTTTTTCTGCTGCAGGAGGAGATCTCGCCAGCATGCTCATTACTCCTGCCGGAGTCTGAGGATTCCTTCCAAGAGCGTTCATTACGGGAAGCTTTGGCATTCATATTGTTACATAGGTGGTCTCAGGGCTGGATTTCTGGAAAGACCACAAAGGCCAGGGCCTTGGGCGGCTGCAGCAATAAGGGGCACTTGGACATGAAATAGGGGTTACTATATATGAAAGAGGAGGGTGAAAATTGGGAGGAATACATGAAAAAGGAGACAGATGCTCAAGGGAGCTGTGCATGAAAGAGAGGGGTTACTTTTTACCTTTGCATTTTAAAAATACATTTTCTCAAAAACGACAGGGTCTACACCCTCCACCTTAACGTACGTAACAATTTTGGTGACGATAGCATGTATGGGGGCATTGCTATTAACCACTAAAGTCGGCATGAAATTACGTGAAAATTACGCGAAATTATGAATGGATTGCATAAAATCAATTGAATGTCCAAATCATATGGCCACAATTGCGAAAATTGACACAAAATTTTGCATAATTGTAATTAGCAAATTACAATGATCACTACCGCCCACTCTGTAGCTGTCCACACCTCACCAGTCATGAGTCACCAGTTACAGCCGTATTCTGCCAATACTACCTGCCAACACCATGCCTCCTACCCCTTCCCTTCATCCGCAGCCTCAGTTGCATTCATTTTGCACCCAACTGTGCACATAAATTAATAGATAGGCATGAAACTCTGCCTAATTATCTCGCTGGGTATGAAATTCTGATTCATGACAGCTTTTCAGCTGTCCCACATAGCTTACTTAAAGTGAACCAGAACACAGAGTAGGGACACCAAGAGCCAAATATAGTGCAGTATGTACTGGTAGTTGAAATGAAGTATGAGCAATAAGCTATACTCACAAAGCAGGGTTACCTCAAAGGCAACCACTGTATAGGCAGGTGGGGAGATTAGACCTGACCCCACTCAGGATTAAGAAATCGCTCTCCGTAGATGAGGAAAAAAGGGGGTAACACCCCTCCATCAGGGGTGGACTTGATATAGCGTAGTATGGATACTTAGTTATGTCTGTTTACAGCTATTGCTCTGTTGTTATTGCCTGATGAAGCAGGATCAAACCTGCAAAACACATTGCATTGTGTACGTAAATAAACTTGTACTTGACAAACACTATGGCAATTTTTGTGTCTGCTTGGAGGAGGTAAGTCCATCACTGCCTCCTCATGTTTTAAACTTTTTAGATACTTTTATACTTTTGGCGCCTCTGTATCCATACTACGCTATATAGAGTGAAGCCTAGGTGGTTCAAAAACGCCACCAGCTACAGCCGTATTCTACCCATAACACCTGCCAACGCCATGCCTCCTTCCCCTTCCCATTCATCCACAGCCTCAGTTTGCATGCATTTTGCACCCAACTGTGCTCATAAATCAATAGATAGGCATGAAACTTTTCAGCTGTCCCACATAGCTTACTTAAAGTCTACCCGAGGTTGTTAAAAAAGCTAGATACTAAGTAGATGGATTCCCATCTCCTCCGTGTCCCTACTGTTGCCACCCACCTCCTCTCTGAACATATCCGACAAAAGCTCCCCCTGCTGGCCACCTGGCTTCCTTGGTAAGCAGGGCCGGTCCTGGACTTTCTGCTGCCTGAGGCAAAGATCGTAAAGGCGCCCCCCCCCCCCCAATATTTCTATATAACATGAGCGGCGGCCGGCGGCAGCCAGCCAGCCGTATCATCATCATCGACACGTCGGCGGCGCTCGCTGCTCAGTGACTGACCGTGACAATCAGCCGCAGCCAGGGCAGCAGAGCGGGCGGCAGCCGCCGCCATCAAATCAGCAGGCTTAGGCACTAGGCAGCGTCACCAGCATGCAGCCTTGGAGGAGACAGGAGAGGCCGCAGAGCTCCGAGTCATCGGACTCGGAGGCCGGCGGCAACAGTGCAGTTTCTAGGCTAAAATGCACCCAGGGCGAGGGTGTAAAAATTGCGCCCCCCCCCCCCCCCCGGTATAGGTAACCAGCTATAGGTCCCCCCCGAGTATAGGTGGCCAGGCATGGGTGAGCCAGTAAAGTTGCCCCCAGTATAGGTTAGCCAGGTAGTTGCCTCCAGTATAGGTAGCCAGTATAGTTGCCCCCAGTATGTTAGATAGGCAGGCGCCCGCCCCCCCCCCCCCCCCGGTATAAGTTAGATAAGTAGGTGCCCCCAGTACAGGTTAGCTAGGTAGGTGCCTCCAATATAGGTAGCCAGTATAGTTGCCCCCAGCATAGGTTAGATAGGTAGGTACCCCCAGTATAGGTTAGTTAGGTAGGTGCCCCCAGTATAGGTAGCCAGTATAGTTGCCACCTGTATAGGCTAGCTAGGTAGGTAGGTGCCCCCAATACAGGTTAGATAAGTGCCCCCAGTATAGGTTAGATAGGTAGCTTCCCCCCAGTATAGGTTAGATTAGGTCGCTGCCCTTCAGTATAGGTTAGATTAGGTAGGTGCCCCCAGTACAGGTTAGATTAGGTAGGTGCCCCCAGTATAGATTAGATAGGTAGCTGCCCCCAGCATAGGTTAGACAGGTAGCTGCCCCCCAGCATAGGTTAGATAGGTAGCTGCCCCCCAGTATAGGTTAGATAGGTAGCTGCCCCCCAGTACAGGTTAGATTAGGTAGGTGCCCCCCAGTATAGGATAGATAGGTAGCTGCCCCCAGTACAGGTTAGATTCGGTAGGTGCCCCCCAGTATAGGATAGATAGGTAGCTGCCCCCAGTATAGGTTAGATAGGTAGCTGCCCCCAGTATAGGTTAGATAGGTAGCTGCCCCCCAGTATAGGTTAGATAGGTAGCTGCCCCCCAGTACAGGTTAGATTAGGTAGGTGCCCCCCAGTATAGGATAGATAGGTAGCTGCCCCCAGTACAGGTTAGATTAGGTAGGTGCCCCCAGTATAGATTAGATAGGTAGCTGCCCCCAGCATAGGTTAGACAGGTAGCTGCCCCCCAGCATAGGTTAGATAGGTAGCTGCCCCCCAGTACAGGTTAGATTAGGTAGGTGCCCCCCAGTATAGGATAGATAGGTAGCTGCCCCCAGTACAGGTTAGATTAGGTAGGTGCCCCCCAGTATAGGATAGACAGGTAGCTGCCCCCAGTATAGGTTAGATAGGTAGCTGCCCCCCAGTATAGGTTAGATAGGTAGCTGCCCCCCAGTACAGGTTAGATTAGGTAGGTGCCCCCCAGTATAGGATAGATAGGTAGCTGCCCCCAGTACAGGTTAGATTAGGTAGGTGCCCCCCAGTATAGGATAGATAGGTAGCTGCCCCCAGTATAGGTTAGATAGGTAGCTGCCCCCCAGTGTATGTTAGATAGGTAGCTGCCCCCCAGTGTAGGTTAGATAGGTAGCTGCCCCCCAGTATAGGATAGATAGGTAGCTGCCCCCCAGTATAGGTTAGATAGGTAGCTGCCCCCCAGTATAGGTTAGATAGGTAGCTGCCCCCCAGTATAGGTTAGATAGGTAGCTGCCCCCCAGTATAGGTTAGATAGGTAGCTGCCCCCCAGTATAGGATAGATAGGTAGCTGCCCCTAATACAGGTTAGATTAGGTAGGTGCCCCCCAGTATAGGATAGATAGGTAGCTGCCCCCAAAACAGGTTAGATTAGGTAGGTGCCCCCCAGTATAGGATAGATAGGTAGCTGCCCCCAAAACAGGTTAGATTAGGTAGGTGCCCCCCAGTATAGGATAGATAGGTAGCTTGCCCAGGTAGGTGCCCCCTCATAATGGCCGGAGTGGGGAGCCGGAGCCGCGGGGAGGGCAGCCCGACCTCTCCCTCCCTCTCCCCGGGCCGCCCTCCATGCTCCCCCCTCGGACTTTAGGCAGCAGAGTTAGCGCGCAGGGAAGCGCTGCTGTACACAGTTGTTACTCACCTCCCTGGATCCGATCGCCGCTCCCGCCCTGCTGGTCTCCTCTCTGCCTAGCCGGCTGATACACACGCGGCTGCTTCCTGTGTAAACAGGAAGCAGCGTGTGTAATGTATCAGCGGCTACATTGCAGAGAGGAGACCAGCAGGGCGGGAGCGGCGATCGGATCCAGGGAGGTGAGTAACAGGCTGTGTACAGCAGCGCTTCCCTGCGCGCTAACTCTGCTGCCTAAAGTCCGAGGGGGGAGCATGTAGGGCGGCCTGGGGAGAGGGAGTGAGAGGTCGGGCTGCCCTCACCGCGGCTCTGGCTCCCCCCGCTCAGTCACAGCCACGTCATCTGGTACCGCCCCTCCACTTCCTGCCGCCTGAGGAACCCGCCTCACCCCGCCTCATGGGCGGGCCGGCCCTGTTGGTAAGGTAAGCTGTGGAATGGGGATCAGAAAAGGTGTTCGTAAGTTGGAGACTACGTGTATTTTTCTGCCATGCAGACTTATTGCACCCTTATAACCCAGTAACCCTCAGATTATTTTTAAAGGACAACTGTAGGGAGACTGCCATGTTTTTTTTCCTTTTGTGCAATACTAGTTGCCTGGCTGTCCTGCTGATCCTCTGCCGCTAATACTTTTAGCCGTAGACCCTGAACAAGCATGCAGCATATCAGGTGTTTCCGACACTAATGTCGGAACTAACAAGATTAGCTGCATGCTTGTCTTTGGTATTATTGAGACACTATTGCATCCACATACATCAGCAGTGCTGCCATGCTACTGGTATTGCTTAAGGAGGAATAAATATGGCAGCCTCCTTATACCTCTCCCTACAGTTGTCCTTTAAGAATCCGCTCTGCCCCCTCCCACCGTATGCATGTTCACACCCCCTCCCCTCTCCTTCCCCCCTGCCCTGACCACAGTGGGCGGCAGTTGTAATCAGAGATGGATTAAGATGTAATGGGCCCTAGGCAAAGTAGTAGATTTTGGTGCCCCTTTGTGGACTTTTTTGGTAAGCTGAAGTGGAGAGAGGTCAGAGAAGGTGGCTGGCGGTCCCCTTGACACTCACTAGGCCCCAGGCTGCTGCCTAGGTTGCCTACTGGATGGTCCTGGTCTGGTTGTAATATGCGCGTGCTGCACTACTCCAATGCCGTACATGTTACAACTGCCTTTTAGTTCTATAGATAGGCCCCATCACTATAGCTGCTGCCTTTGGGTGTTACAGTTTCCTTTTTATTCTGCTGACATTCAGTTTCCAAACACAAAAAAGGATGCCTAATAAGTACCGTTTTCTGTAGATCTGCAGAGTAGACATAATTCGCCGTATACGTCTACAAATAAAACGTCGGCACAGGATGAACTAAGCAGGCAAAACGATTCTGTTGAGCGAAGCTCTGACAAGTTGGCATTTAATTATCTTAAACTGGAATTAGGGATTATGAAAAACACACAACAGAGTGTGACAATGCTTAATAAATGTCAGCGCTATCTCCTCCGCTAAGTGGCTGACTAACCGGATTATAAAACCGTTCTGGTGGCTCCTCGCCACAGAGCAGACGGTAAATTAACGGGTGATTATTACTGGGGGCGTCCCAGCACAGGGCTGCCTTCTCTTCTACAACTGAACTCAACTGAAAACGTTTTTCTTTCTGTGGTTGGATAGTGTAAAGAAAGAGTTAAAAAGTCTGCTCAGTTTTTATTAAAGAGACTCTGTAACAAAATTTTCATCATTATTTTTTCTATCCTATAAGTTCCTATACCTGTTCTAATGTGGTCTGGCTTGCTGCAGCCTTTCCTACTTGCACAGTGACTGTATTATCTCTGTTATATGATCTAATCTTCTCTCTTCTGTCGGGTCTGTCGGTCTGAGGCAGTCAGACTGGAATGTGCAGGGCTGCTTATGATTGGATATAAGCTATACACACCCTCTCCAGGACCCCTGCAGGCTCTGTATGATTCACACACTCTGCTTATGTGAGCCTATCACAAGCTGGTTAGTTTGTTTGTAAACACTGCCTAAAACTGGCAATTACAAGCCAGGATTGCAGCAGGGAGTGGCAGAAACAGCACAGAGGGGCCCAGGAGAACATAAGGAATAGAATGGTATGCTTTTTGTTGTAAGAATTTCAGAGTACAGATTCTCTTTAAAGGAAAATCTGTCACGAAAATCTTAAAATTTTAAATATGTTAAATAAATATGTAAACACATACAAATAAGAAGCATGCTTCTTCCAGTAAAATGAGCCATAAATTGATCTTCTCCAAAGTTGCTATACTTCTTATCTGTATGTGTTTACATATATTTGAAATTTTCGCTACAGTGGTCCTTTAAGTGAATTTCACTCACTTCCTGTTGATCTTAGGAGTAACAGGAAGTGCTGAAAACATGGACACAGACCATAGAGAAAGTTTTTCGAGAGTGAGGATGGATCTGAAATGCTGTTTTTACTTAGGTTTCAATAAATACAGGGAATGAATGGAAATCTCCATATTTGGAGCACAGACAGCAGTAAAACCCTGAGGCTGGAGTCATGCTTGCCTACTTTTCATGTGCATTTTCTGCACAGAAAAAAAGCATTTAAAGCAAACCTGAACTGAAGATTAAAAGTCAAAATAAACATACACATGTCATACTTACCTCCCATGTAGCCTACTCATCAATCTCCTCTCCTGTTTCTGTCCATAATTTTGAAAATGGCCATTACCCCATAACAGCTTCCTGGCCAGCATGCAGTTAAACTGTAATGCCGTCCACATGAGCCATAGGAAAACATGGATATTACCTTGTTCATCAGCTGTCCTTTCAGTTATAACTGACAGCAACTGATAGATTTCAGTTCTGACAAAATCCTATCAGAAATGGAAGGAATCATTGTTAGAAGAAAATAGTGAGCTTCTAAGAGGAACTGACAGCTAGAAATGGGCTGAATAGTTTGTTGGCGAGCACTATTTGGTGAAGATCAGGTATTCGTGCTTGCCGCGAGCGGCGATCATATGGTGCTATACGACCCTCCCCCATACATCACCATTGGGCTAAACTTTGACCCGTTACATCACAGTCAGCAGGCACATGGCAGCCAGTCAGCCTGCACTCCCTCACGGACCCCCCCCCCCCCCCCATAAAAACACGGCAGTGCCCGCCATGTTTCAGTCTGTCTTTGGCTGGAATAGTGAGAGAAAGGGACAGAGCTTGCTGGAGATAGGGAAAGTGTTAGCTAGGCCTGTTTATTTTGATCCTCGTCGACTGACTTGCTGTTAAAGCAGCCCCAAACAGCCCTTCTGAGGGCTACTTCATCCTTCTGCAATTATTACCACTGAATTGTGTTTGAACTGTTGCATATACTCAGTGTCTGTCTGATAGTCAGCAGACAGAGCCCACTGACACTGAGTCACACCTGTGCCCACCTTCAGTGTTATTTAATTGTGTGTCACATAACACACAAGCACAGTTTTACCACTAGTGCTCCAGGGCCTCTGTTATTATCACTGTATTGTGTTTGAACTGTTGCGTATCGCGGCTTGTGACACTACACAGCCCACTGACAACCAGAGCCGTGTACACTAGTGCTATTGTTGCTGCCATATTCAGTTGCAGGCGTAGTAGCACCTCCACTGCATTACTTTTCACTTGTTGCAGGCACAGTACCCCAATTAACCTTCAGGCACAGTACCCCAATTAACCTACTGCTGAAGGGGGCCGCTAAGGCCCCGCTGGGCCGATTTTCATAATTTGTTTTTAACCATTTCAGCCCGCAGGGATTTTTCACCTTATGCATTGAAGCAATTTTCACCTCCCATTCATTCGCTAATAACTTTATCACTACCTATCACAATTTATTGATCTAGATCTTGTTTTTTCCGCCACTAATTGGGCTTTCTGTGGGTGGTACATTTTGCTAAGAGCCACTTTACTGTAAATGCATTTTAACAGGATTAATAAGGAAAAAATGAAAAAAATTCATTATTTCTCAGTTTTCGGCCATTATAGCTTTAAAATAATCCACGCTACCATAATTAAAACTTATGTATTTTATTTGCCCGTATGTCTTGGTTATTATACCATTTAAATTTTGTCCCTATCACAATGTATGGCGCCAATATTTTATTTGGAAATAAAGGTGCATTGTTTCCGTTTATCGCCCATCACTATTTACAAGCTTATAATTTAAAATATGTTTGTAGTATACCCCCTTAAAATGCCTATTTAAAAAGTTCAGACCCTTAGGTAACTATATGTCTTTTTTTTTTTTTTTTTTTTTAATTGTAATTTTTTTTTTCTATTAAAAATTTTATTTGGGGAATATTTTGATGTGGGACATAAACAGTTATTTTTTAATGTTGCTATATGTGTAAACTGTAATGTGAAAAATGTGTAGATGTAGTTTTACTATTTGGCCACAAGATGGCCACCTTCATTTTTGGTTTCCCTCCTTGTACTTCTCGGTAAGTGGAAGTACAAGGGGGATGCAGAAATTTGTCCGGGCAGAAGAGCCGAAGTCTCACGGGTGAGCGCTTCGGTTTTTCTGCGGGGGAAAGGGATCAGTGATCGGGAACCATGTTCCCTTTCACTGATCCCAGGGCTACCGGGGGACACCGCAGGGAGATGGGGGCGCGCCCGAGATCGCGCAGGAGCGGGAGAGCGCAGCTGAGCAGCCGCCCGGACGTGAGCTTCACGTCTGGGCGGCTGAAATGGTTAAAACACGCAGCAAGCACTTTGTTTGCTGCGTGTTGGGGATGATTGCCACCGATGCGCCGCTACCTGCTGCGTAACACGCCACCCCCCCAAGACCCCTGCGCAGCCTGGCCAATCAGTGCCAGGCAGCGCTGAGGGGTGGATCGGAACTCCGTCTGACGTCACGACGTCGTTGACGTCATCGCGTTCGCTGTTAAGACGGGGAAGCCCTAAAGGAAATCCCGTTCAGGACGGGATTTCCCTATGGGTAATAGCGCCGGCGGTGATCGGAGGGTGGGAGGGATGCAGAAGGGAGGGGAGCATCATGTAGCTAGCGCTAGGCTAGCTACATGATTTAAAAAAAAAATATTCAAAAAATAGTGCTGCGCATCCACCCTGGCGCAAACAATAGAACGCCAGGGTGGTTAAAAAAATGACAGGCAAAGGCAGGTCATCCCGCAAGTGTCCTCGAGGTTGTGCTGCTGTGATTTCCTGGGGCCCTGGAAGAATGCGCAGTGTTCAGAGGGCACGTACACTTAACCCCCAAAATTCTGAGGACGTAGTTGACTGGCTTACACAGCGCACCACATCTTCTACAGCTTCGGGAACCTCCTTCATGCACCGTCCTTCTCCTGCTCTGCTTCTGGTACCCCACAACTTACCACCACTACTAGCACCACAGCTGCTCCACTTGATATGTCAAAGGAGGTATTCACACATGATGCATTTAGTGATACTCCTAGGGTCAGTCAGCCAACACACCATTCATTCAACGCCTGAACATACATATATCCAGGCACATCGCCTCTAGTTAGGACATTAAATAAATTATTAGGGAAAGGGAGGTGCTGAAGGGGGTGTGGCTAGAAACAGAAAAAATCAATTAACCCTTCGCACACTCACATGCAAATGTTCAAACAAATGCATTTACAGATTTACTCATCCAGGCACAACTGTTATCCCTACAGCTAAATTAAAAGCCAGGGTTTTAGTTCACAGAAGAATGCATTCTTATGCTTAGTCACCTATACTGCGCAGAAGTACCCAGGTAAACATAGGTGTCCTAACTCTGGCCCTGTAACATGCATAGTGCAGACATGCAAACACAATCATTGCATCAAACCTATCAATGGATTAGGATTTAATGTCCTAACTAGAGGCGATGTGCCTGGATATATGTATGTTTATTCTTATCATTGACCCCTGTGGCTAGGGTCCAATTCGGTGCACTCCCCCTTCCCCTGTATGTTTGTCAGCATGCAGAAAGCTTATGCTGGTGTATGCGCATGGTGCACATGGACACATAATGTTAGCTCCCTTGTGCGATTGGTAAGATGCACTGTCTTTCCCAGGAGAGGAAGTTAGGATGTGTGCTCCTAATCCATTGATAGGTTTGATGCAATGATTGTGTTTGCATGTCTGCACTAAGCATGTTACAGGGCCAGAGTTAGGACACCTATGTTTACCTGGGTACTTCTGCGCAGTATAGGTGACTAAGCATAAGAATGCATTCTTCTGTGAACTAAAACCCTGGCTTTTAATTTAGCTGTAGGGATAACCGTTGTGCCTGGATGAGTAAATCTGTAAATGCATTTGTTTGAACATTTGCATGTGAGTGTGCGAAGGGTTAATTGATTTTTTCATTCAACGCCTGCTGTTGCCACCACCAGAATGCCGACATTCCAAAGCTCACCAGTGTGGAATTTTTTTGTTTGTGTGCCTCTGATACCAGCAATGCCACCTGCAACAAGAACAGAGAGAAAAAAAAGTATTCATAAATACCCTTCAGGCCCTTTGCTCTCTCAACATTCTCCTGGGCAGCCTCGATCCTCCACTGTGCATCCCAGTAAATCTGCCAGTCGTGGCGCATAGTGTACATGTGTGGCCTGGTTGCGTGCACACCCTCATCGATGGGAGCATTCTGCGCCTGCGCAGTAGTCAGCTACAATTAGTAAACATTAGCTGCAGTGCTGAAACTGAACTGCGCATATGGTAGAAGCAGAGAGAGCTGAGAAGTGACCACTATATAGATTTTAATAAATAAATATAGCAGCTATGCCATAAAATGCTATGGCAGCTTTCAGAGAAGATAAACTGTACTTTGGGAGTCAGTAATTTGTAGACAGACAATATTACTTGTTGCACAAAAGCAAATATGATAACTGCAGGGATAAAAAGTAGGAAAATACATTTTTAATGATTGAATCTTATGTCACAATTTATCCCACTTTAAGCCGACAACTTTTGTTGACCTGGGATCAAAAATTCAATTGCTAATAACACATTACATAAGTGCACTTAAAGAGAACCTGTAACAAAAAACAAGTTCCCCTGGGGGGTACTCGCCTCGGGAGGGGAAAGCCTCAGGGTCCCATAAGGCTTCCCCCACCCCTGTAGCTTCAGCGCCGGCTCCCCTGAAGTGTCCTGGAATCCTCCCTTGACAAGCGTTGATAAGTGCTGATTTATTTACCTTTCCTGGCTCCAGCGGGGGCGCTGTTGCGGCTCTCCACACAGAGATAGGCGGAAATAGCCTATCTCTGTCGGGTCCGCTCTACTGCGCAGGCGCAGGAGAGTTGCGCCTGCGCAGTAGAGCGGCCCGACAGCGATCGGCTATCTCCGAGGCGGAGAGCAGATCCTGCACCTGTACTGGAGCCGGGAAGGCAAATTTTTACATCCCCGCTGTTCGGGGAGCTTTATCGCCGCCACCGTGGGACCGAGGAGTACGGGGGAGGCCTCAATAGGATCCGGAGGCTTCCCCCACCCAAGATGAGTACCCACAGGGGAGGATTTTTTCGTTACAGGTTTTCTTTAAGCTCATCTCATACAATCATTCCTCTTTGATTGGTTGACCTGTTAAGTGCCCAGGAGGCATAAGTTCACTAGCGTTAATTGTAATCTTTGTTTCGCGAAATTTTGCATAATTTTTGCAGTTATGATTCTGATCGTAATTACGATTTTGTCGGTAATCTTGATTTCACATAATTTAGGTAATTTTCGCGAGGCAGTCTACCCGGCAAAAGAAAAAAAAATTGCATATGAGAAAAGACACTTTTGCATAAATAGATGAACTAGTTTACCACTGAGGGATTTTTCCCCTTTAGGACCAGAACAATTTTCACGTTTCAGCGCTCCTCCTTTTCATTTGCCAATGACTTTATCACTATTTATCACAACAAAATGATCTATAGCTTGCTTTTTGCCACCAGTTAGGCTTTCTATGGGTGGTACATTATGCTAAGAATTATTTTATTCTAAATGCATTTTATTGGGAATAATAAGAAAAAATTGTAAAAAAAAAATCACTTCTTATTTATTATAGTGGATAAAGCCCACACATTTTATTTGCCCATTTCTCCCAGTTATTGCAATGTTTAAAATATTCCCCTAGGGCAATGTATAACACCAATATTTTATTTGGAAATAAAGGTGCCTTTTTTCAGTTTTGCATCCATCACTAATTACAAGCCCATAATTTAAAAAATAACAGTAATATACCCTCTTGATATACATATTAAAAAAAAATCAGTCCCTAAGGTAACAAGTTATGCATTTTTTTACTTTATTTTTTTTAAATGCAAAAGGTTTTTTTTAGGTAACCATGGGAGAGTGTGGGAGGTAAGAGGTTTATTTTAAATGTATGTGTATGTTTGTTTATTCAAATAAATGTATGTAGGTGTCTATTTGGTCACAAGATATCCTCATTCATTATCTTCCTGAGCATACTATTAGTACACTAGCAGGAAGTAATGCATGTATGTATTACTTTCGTTACGACAATGACCTCGGGCATCTCATTGATGCCGGCAATTGAGAAAACGAGGACTTAGATTAATGAATGGGAACTTCTTTCATATTCATTGATCTCCCCTCTAATGATCGGTGGCAAGATTGCATGCAGGAGTGAGCGCAGGATAGACGAGTATCTATGTCCCTGGGACTTCAGATGAAGTTTTCCAGGGTGTAGATATACTGCACACGATGAGGATGCAGTAAGTAGTTATCCTCTAGCTAACCACTTGTAACGATCGGTGTAACACAGAAAGAATCTGATTACCGGTGATCTGCAGTATCACCGAGAATACAGATATATACCCGATTATAGATGATCTGCAGTATCACCGATAATCAGATATATCTCTAACCTCTGGACACCTGAGTAATAACTGAGGGTTTGTGTAACGATCGGTGAAGCACAGAGAGGATCTGATTACCGATGATCTGCAGTATCACTGGGAATACAGATGTATACCAGATTATAAGTGATCTGCAGTATCACCGATAATCCGATATACCAGCTAACCTCTGTTCATCTGAGTAGAGTGTAGTGTTAGGTGTAACAGTAACACTTAGAGGACTAGGCCTCAGTGCAGCAAGGAGTACTGCACAGATTCCTTCCGCAGACCTGAGCTCTCCAAGACGGGAGGAGTCAGACTGACAGTAGGAAGGATTGTCTGAAAGTGACACTCAGGAGGAAGTGTCACTGACAGGACGGGGAACCGCCTCCAATAGTAAGGTCGGTTCTCGAGGTCGGACAAGCCAGGTCGTACACACACGGACAGATAAAGTACAAGATCAGGAGGCAAAGGCAGAGTCTAAGTACAGGTGAGGTTCGGCAACAGAGTATCAGATATATTGAGGTGTAAGATCAGAGTTCAGGAGGATAGTCAGGCAGGCAAAGGGTCATAACAGATAATATTAATCACAATCAAACTAGTACTTTAGCTATCAACAGAATCTAGCTAAGTGTAGGATTACAGCTCCAGCTGGTCCCGGCACACTTATGGATCTGACTACGGATCTGGGTGCTCCCACGTATGTGATCGCACGCCAGACAAAGAGCAAGTGAACAGCCAGTGGTATATATACACAAGGACCTTACCAGGACCTCCCTAATTGCTGGACCAATGAGAGTGGTGGAAAATGTCAGCTGACCCACCTGGTCAGCTGACTCCTTTCTGGCTGTTATTTAAGCTCTGCCTCTGTGCGCGCGCGTGTCACTCTGAATCTAGGTGGACTATCAGTCCCAGCCACACCAGTACTGTCTTGCAATGTATCCAGTTCCAATGCGTATTCCGCCGCTCCCAATGCGGATTCCGCAGCTCCCAATGCGGATTCCGCCGCTCCCAATGCGGATTCCGCCGCCCTGCCTATGCGGCATGCGGCGGTTTTTCCACGTTGTGACGCCATGCTGGACGCGGAAACAGCCGTCTCACGTTGAGGGACGGCGGCTTTACCGCGTTTCTTCACAGTTTGGTGCAACAGTAATACTTTGAGGAAAGCACCCGTACAGAGGGTGCAAGGCAGTATGAGGTACTGCCTAAATAACAGATTCCTTCCAATGGCCTGAGGCTCCCCAAGGGGCGGAGCCAGGCTGAGAGTGGGAAGGACCAGAGTGTGAGTGACACCAGGGGTGAAGTGTCACTGACAGGTCTGTGAACTATCTCCCAACAGGGGAAATAGTTCTCGAGGTCGGACAGGCCATGTCGGCAACAGACAGACAGATCAGGTACAAAGACAGGAGACAGAATCGGAATCCAAGGACAAGCAGAGTTTGGCAACAGAGTATCAGATATAGCGAAGTACCAATTCATAGATCAAGAGAGTGGTCAGGAAAACAGGAAGTCATAACAGATAATAACAATGCCTATGCTTTAGGTGTGAGCTCCGTGATCATCAACACCCTGGAACTAGTCTGATATATAACAGAGTGTTCATACAGTTCCCTAGTCTTGGGTGTGAGTTCCTTGATCATCAACACCCTGGAACTAGTCTGAAATCTAACAGGATAGTAATACAGTTCCCTAGTCTTGGGTGTGAGTTCCTTGATCGTCAACACCCTGGAACTAGTCTGAAATATAACAGAATGATAATACAGTTCCCTAATCTTGAGTGTGAGTTCCTTGATCATCAACACCCTGGAACTAGTCTGAAGGATAACAGAGAATAACAACACAGATAGCAAAAGGTCTGAGTGCTACCACGTAGTGATCGCAACGGCAGACACCAGAGAAATGACCAGCATCCAGTATATATACCCTAGCGCTCTCCAGCGCCTCCCCTAAGTGCTGGACCAATGGGAAGAGGTAAAATTGTCAGCTGACACCTTTCTGGCTGTCATAAAAGCTCTGCCTCTCAACGCGCGCGCGCGTCCTTCTGAACCTGTGTGGACTTTCAGTCCCAGCCACACCAGATCTGTTTTGCAATGTATCCGCTGTGCCGGACGCGGAACCAGCCGCACCACTATCCGAGCACGCGGCGGTTTCTCCGCGTTCCGCCATGCGGACAGATGTAGGCCTAAGCGTGTAAGCCGCCGCGTCGGACGAGGAATCCGCCATGTTGGACGCGGAATCAGCCGCCTTATCCTGAGCACTCGCGGCGGCTTTTCCGCGTTTTCCCACACCACTGCTGCGGTAGGCCCAGGACCGCCTAACACCAATCGACATAAAGTCCTGGGGCTGGGATTTGCAGGAAATCACGTGCGCCGATTGTGCACATCTCTGCTTGAATGACAGAGCTCCGCTCCGACATCAGTCTCTCAGCAGCGATCGCCGCTAGTAGACTGTTATATGGAGAAACCTCTCTCTATTTAGTCTGTACAGCGCTGCGGTCTACTGCAGCACTGTACTAGGGACAGCCATGTGACACGGCTGATGCTGTCCTCCTGGGTGGCAAGACAGTGATTCAGCCTATGACAGCCGATCGCACTGATTGGCTGGCGGGGGGAGGGAGGGTAAAAAAATGAAAATAAAAAATACGAAAATGTATTAGTAAAATAAAGACATAAATATTTGTAAAAATGTGCTGAGTTGTATGGCCCTACAGCAGCTTTAAAGCTGCAGTGGTCTAAAATAGCCTGGTCACTCATTGGGGGTGGGGGTTAAGCCCTGGTCCTTAAAGAGACACTGAAGCGGAAAAAAAAATTATGATATTATGATTTGTATGTGTAGTACAGCTAAGAAATAAAACATTAAGATCAGATACATCAGTCTAATTGTTTCCAGTACAGGAAGAGTTGAGAAACTCCAGTTGTTATCTCTATGCAAACAAGCCATTAAGCTCTCCCACTAAGTTAGGGCTGGTTCACACGGGCGTCTGCTGAGCTTTTGCTTGGCATTGCGTTCAAACGCCAGCGTTTAAACGCCAGCGTTTAAAAGCTAGCTTTTGAAAGCTTTTGAAAAGCGTTCAAGGCTAGCAGTTCTGGTCTCTGCTATTGTTTCCTCGCGTTTACTGCCTCTGAAAGCAGCATGTTGCTTTTGAGACTAGACGCAACGCTGGGATCTACTGCCAGGCTTTCATGAAAGCCTGCAAAAGCCAGCTCTAAACGCTCCCATTCACTTGCATGGGATGGCAGTAGATCCCAAAAAACGCTGCGTCTGAAACGCTGCGTTAAACGCCACAAAAACGCCCGTCTGAACCAGCCCTTAGTCATGGAGAGGGCTGTTATCTGACTTTTATTATCTCAACTGTTCCTGGACTATTTACTTTTCCTCTGCCAGAGGAGATGTCATTACTTCACAGACTGCTCTGAAAGAATCATTTTGAATGCTGAGTGTTGTGTAATATGCACATATTATAGAATAATGCAATGTTAGAAAAAACACTATATACCTGAAAATAAAAGTATGAGAATATTTTCTTTGCTGCTAATCTTCTAGTAATTATTCATAGTACACAACCAATTCATTATATCATATTTTTTTTCCGCTTCAGTGTCTCTTTAAGTGGTGAAAGGGCATAATAAAGATTTATTTTTGTAAATTTACAGATCATAATTCTGATTACATGCCAAATTAGTTTTACAGTAGTCTGAAATTTCGCCTTACGATTTTGCATCGTAATTTCAAAATTTACTGCAAAAGAGAAAAAGCTTAAAGAGAATCTGAAGCCTTTTAAACATCACCTTTTTATTAGCCATTTATGTAAAGCAATATCAGCCCAGCTAAAACACGGCATCCCCGCAGCAGAACGAGGTAATTAAACCCCCCAAATCCCCGGTGCAAAATATGGGGAGCGCTTCCTGGTAGAGGTAGAACTTAGTGCTGTAGCTCTGCCTCTACTCGCGTCAATCCCCACTGATCGCCACCTCTCTCCGCCCCTCTCAGTCTTCTTTCACTGAGAGTGGCAGGGAGAGGCGGCGATCAGCAGGGACTGACGCAAATGGAGGCAGAGCTACAGAGCTAAGCTCTGCCTTCCCCGGGCAGAAAAATCCACAACTTTGAAAGTCGTGGAATTTTTCCCCGGTATTTTTTTTGGGGGGGGATTTAATTAGTTACCTCATTCTGCCGTGGGAATGCGACGTTTTAGCTTGGCTGATACTGCTTTACATAAATGTCTAATAAAAACAATGTGATTTTTAAAAAGGCTTCAGAGTCTTTTGAAAGTTATCCCATTCATCATCCCACTGATGTATACACATCCAGCCATTGTGTTTCCATATATAGGTGTCATAACTTTGTATTTTATGATCAACGGGAATATCCCGATATTATTGCCTCAATCGTTCACATAAACTTTATTTGTTGTTGTTATTTGGCTTCCAGTTCTACCCGTCATCCTGAATTATTCAGAGCTCTTTGCTCAGCCTTGTCTATTCACATTGTAATTGGAAAATAATGAGCAAATATTTGTGTTGGGTCTCACTAAAGGATTTCTTCCCCAAGACAATTGGTGGATTTTGCTAGCAATCTGTTTTTTCCAGGGAGGGAAAGTTCTCTGGAATTTAGAATGATAATTCACTTAGGAAGTTGGCAAACATTTAAAGAGACACTGAAGCGAGAATAAATCTCGCTTCAGTGCTTATATTCAGCCCCCGCTAAACCGCCGCTATCGCGCAGCTAAACGGGGGTCCCTTACCTCCTAAATCCCCTCCGTGCAGCGGGGAATCACTTCCGCATTCAGGCAGGGCTAATGGCTGCAGCCCTGCCCCACGCACGTCTGTCAGCGTGTATCTCCGCCTCTCCCCCGCCCCTCTCAGTCTTCCTTCGCTAAGAGGGGTGGGGGAGAGGCGGAGATACACGCTGATAGACGGCGCTGAGAGGCAGTGCTGCAGCCGTTAGTCCTGCCTCAACAGCAGCAAAATCTACGACCAAGTTGGTAGTTGATTTTGCAGGGGGGGGGTTTGGGGGTGAAGGGACCCCCGTTCAGCCGCAGAATAGCGGCGTTTTAGCAGGGTCACACATGCCCCTGCTGAATATAAGCGCTGAAGCGAGATTTATTCTCGCTTCAGTGTCTCTTTAAACAGTGACAAATCCTGTTTTTGGAAGGGTCTCGCTTTCGGCTTATTAACCCAATGAAGGGCCGCATCTCTTCTGTAGAATTAAAGTGGACCTGAACTCTTGCACTGGACAGAAGGAAAACATAGAGAAACGCACCCTGTATGTATTTAGAGAGTTTAGCCTGTCTAATTCCCCCTCATCTGTGTCTAAGCACAAGCTGTAATTTGATCTCTCAGCTGAGTCAGCTGGCTGCCTCTGCAGAGCAGGTAGTTTGTAAACACAGGGTGCTAACCCTATATCTGCTTTCATGAAAGCAGGAAGTAGACACACTGCTGATTTTTTTGCAGGATTTGTAACAAAATATTGTTTTTCTTTAAGGTTATTTTGCTGTTGCTTATCTTTTAGAGCAGAGAGAAAGTTTTGAGTTCAGGTCTGCTTTAAAGGGGTCTTCCAAGGTAAAGTTTGTACAGAGCAGGGGTGTAACTACAAAGCATGGGGACTCTCCAACAAATCTTTAATGGGCCCCTCACTGTCTGTTCACACTTATCACCCCCCTCCTGCCCCCTCCCCCCCATGGAAACCCCCATAGCCAGGGGGGCAGTCTGACAGGAAGTCATGTAAATCTAACCTAAGGTTGATACCAGTCAGGGTCAGCACTTCCATAAGGGCGAACTGAATGTAACCGAAAAAATGATTTTAAAGTGAACTGGCTACTGTTTCAAATTCACACTCTGCCTTTTAAGCTAAAAAAGAAGCAGAAGTAATGATGACCCTTTGAACTTTCCTACCTTTAATCCTTATTATCTTTCTTCTCCCTGATAGACATCAGCCTTTTAGCTTCTATTTACTTTTCAGGAAACTGACTGAATTCGACAAGCCATTCGACAAGCTCTTTTTCATAGACAACAAGTTTTATAACTCTTAGTGTACTGGAAACCAGAAAGGGACCTCAGATAATTTCTTAGTAGAGATAGCTGTAAATGTATATACGTTTATCTCATCATGTTACATGTGTCACTTCAGCTACGCTTTAAGGAGTTTGGATCACCAATCAAAATATGTCACTTCTTCCTGGATAATGCAGGAAAACCACTGGGCGATTCGGATAAATCAGATCCACTCGTAACTGAAATAGCTGCCAATACCTGTTTAATATGCAACGCTACCCACAATGCCTCAGGCTTGAATTATGAGATGTAGCGTATAATGAGCTCAGGGACCACGGAAGAGGAAAACGCATTTCCCGACCGATGTGAAACATGGCTGCAAATCCTGTCCTTGGGAGGAAATTGGATCTGTCATAATGATTTTAGGCGGAATCCAGCAGCTATCTGATTGCGTCCTTTATAGGTAACGGCTTTTGATGAAGTGGAATGTTTGCCGTCTTCCACCACTTTGATTCCCCATTTCAAAGGAAATCTATAATTAGGAGTTGCTTTGGCTTGATGATTTATGAATGATTAATGGAAGGTACAGCCAGGCATTCTGGAGTATTTAGACCTGCCACTTCCCATTAGTCTGGACCCCTCTCCTCGCTGGAGAAGACTGATGCGTCCGGCGTCATCGCCGTTTGGTTTAATTACAGAAGTTTTGCTAATACCCAGGCCAATGGAGAATAAAGTGAACCTGTCATAAAGTATGTGTGATGACTCTCGGTGGTTAAATATTTAAAATCAATGGGGAAAAAAAGAACCAGCCAGATACTTACCTAAGGAGAGTGAAGGCTCTGGGTCCTATAGAGCATTCCCATTCCTCTAACGGTCCCCACATTCCAGCGCTGGCTCCCCCATAGCAGTATTCGACCAGATTGGTCAAATACTGCTTTCCACTGCCAAAAGAGGGTTTGGAAGTCTTCGGGAGCCTGTGTGCTCCTGAAGATAGGCCGCTCCATACTGCGCACGCACGAGCGCCCTCTCTTGTGCACGGGCGGGTGCGCAGTATGGAGCCGCCTGTCTTTGGGAGCACTCGGGCTCCCGAAGACTTCCCAAGTCCTCCGTGGCGGGGAATTAAAATGGGGGAGCTGCCGCTTAACCACCCTGGTGGTATGATTTTTCCAGATTTTTTTTCCAAAAGCGGTGCCATTTTTCATAAGCTTTTAGACCCTAAAAATCATACCGCTTGATAGATCTGCAGCAGCTCTGCACATTCCACACCTCCATTGGATCCAACTTGGGATTACTGAGCTGAGCTGTGGATTTCCGTCCCAAGCATGACTCGGGATTACTGCTAAGGAGGTTAAACAAGGGGACAGCGAGGGGAGCTGGAAGGCTCTACAGGACCCAGAGGATTCCCTCTCCTTAGGTAAATATTCGCCTGATTTTTTTTTTAAAGTTCCCAGCGTTCTCCCCAGAAATTTTCTCTAGCTGGGTGGCATGAAAAAGTAGCCGGGTGGGGTGAGATGAGAGAATGCAGGACTGGTGCTTCTCTACACAGCTCTGCTTATAGCATAGGAGGAGGTGAGCCGATGACTGCCGGGTGCTCACCAAAACTAGCCAGGTGGAGCACCCGGCTAAAAGAGCTTGGGGAGAACACTAGTTCTCATTGACTTTAACCTCCAAGATTCTGCAGTAAGAGAGACCAGGAGGCCAATGGTGCAGACAGTATTGTTAGGATAAGTGTGGTTTGAGTAGAGTAGTAAATTATACTCGCAAGGGTTGGTTGCACTCCTGTAACCACCATCAGAGCTTGCGGGAAATTAAACCGGTCTTGATTGGTAACCTAGGTCTGCTCTGCAGGTGGTGGTCAGGCGCTCTCCTCGGATTATTGATACACGTGGTTTACCATACTATACCTCGAAGTTAGACTAATGCTAGGAAGAAACTATAGGAGGCGCCCTCAAATTACTTATAATCTAAAATACGAATAAAAAATTAGGAGTAGTTTGATCTTACCTCCATCAAGGAACAAACCATATGAGGTAGATATGTTTAATGATACACATAAGAGAATGCATTTCATGGGTACTGGTCCACTTCCTCAGGTCAATATAAAGTGCCTAATTTGCAGCAGTCAGGAGTATGGGCGCCTAATTCTATATATTAAATATTATATCTACCTCATATGGTTTGTTCCTTGATGGAGGTAAGATCAAACTACTCCTAATTTTTGTATTCGGATTTTAGATTATAAGTATTTTTAGGGCGCCTCCTACAGTTTCTTTGCCAGAGTGACGCAGTGCTTGGCTGAAATTACGCATGAGCGTAATTACGCATCGTAATTCAATGTAAATTTACGCGTAAGTGCTACGCATAACTTACGGTCTTACGCGTAATTATTTACGCGTAAGCAGTAAAGTGGTATCGTAATTACACTGTCTACCGTAATTGCTAGGTATGCGTAATTTTACAAACACTTACGCGTAATTTTACGCGTAATTACTAACGTAAAAACTCCCCTTTTCTAAGAGTAGCCAATCAGTTAACATCCTAAGCAACCAATAGTATCTTCTCCCGCCCTTCAGTATAAGCGTACGTTTTGACGCATACGAATGATATGTACGCAATAACTGTCACATTGACGGCTGTTGCGTACATATCGTCCGCATGCATCAAAAAATACGCATTAATGGGTATTACGGCACTACGCGTAACATCGTAGTGTAAGCGCCTACATTACGGTATCCTTACGCGTAACTGCGTAAGTTTACGCGTAATTACAGTGATGTACCGTAGATAATTTCCTACGCCGTAACCGTAATTGCGTAATGCGTAATGGTGTAAAATTACGCGTAATGATCCGTAAGCGTAGATTTTTCCATTACGACCAGCACTGGAGTGACCATATATCAGATAAAAATCACAGTAGAAGTGTCACTAATAGTAAAATATAACATTTATTACTGCCCTTGATAAGATAGACTGGGATTAGTAAAAGGCATAAAAAGTAATTTAATATGACATCACTCACAGCCTTATCAGCTGCTAAATGGCCTGACATGCGTTTAACGGTTCATACGCCAGCAGATGCCTGTGGGCATACACACCAGATCTTGGGGGCTTTGATCCTCCCCTATGCTCACCTTCCCCTCACCGACCTTTGTGGTTTCTGTCGTTCCACTCATTCCTGCCTTTGGTGGCTTGGTGCACCGTTTTGTTGGTCTAATGTCCATGATATTGTGCTGGTGATGTGCTTGTGTGCAGGGCCGGATTTGTACTTCTTACCGCCCAAGGCCGACTATTACCAGCCGCCCCAACCGAAACCGTATCCTACCACCTCTCTCCACACACACCAATCCAAAAATTTTTGGGCCGATGGTGTCCACTATTGGGGCTAGTGCCGAGGTCTGCATGGCAACGTGAAGTGAATCAATCATGTCACACGGGGGAACTGGTCAATCAAGCGATCTACAGGTGATGGGCGTGGTGGGAGCCTTCCACCACACACACATAGTCAAAAGTGGCTCACAATTGTACATTGGTTGGGTCATCAACACGTAAAAGTGAGTCCTGTACCCACTGCTGTCTCCAGGGTAACAGCGCTGGCCAATCAATAATTAAGAAATGGGTACTGGGAGAGGCTGCCTTCTGTATTCTGTACTATTTGCTGGTGCTGCCCCTGGTCCTTTCATCCCCCACACCAAGTGTGTGAGACCCGGCCTTCTGTAACTGCCTGGAGCTGCTGCTATGTCATTGGACAAGGTCTGGCTTTTTGCTTGTCACACACTGTTCACAAATGTTTGGTTAACGGACTGCAGCTGCCTGTAGCACAGCACAGGCAGATGCCAGCTGATACTAATAGTGCAGTTATCCTGACCACTTTCATTTGTTTGGACACTTGCAAATAATGCCCTGCAAATAATGCCCACTGTCTGCAGGCCGCCCCTTGTTTATCTGGTGCCCTAGGCCATGGCCTATGTGGCCTTGCCAGAAATCCGGCCATGCTTGTGTGTTGAATGGAACTCTAATGTTGACCTGTGAAACGTATGTCGGGTCTTTCAGAAATAGTTGATATTTGCTGTGACTTGCATTCTTGTTGCATTACATTTTATGTATTTTACATAAACCATACAAACAATCATTAACCTTCTGTACCCAAACACTAACAGCAAGCTGGGACTCTAGTAATGATAAAAAAAAAAACGGATTGAAAGTTTTATTTGATTGAACTAATAGAGGATATTGGCTTCCGAAATGGATTTCAAAAGCATTATGTACTAAACCCTTTCACCAGCGTTGAAGTTCATCCTATTCAAAAGGGTCCCTACTTTGCTCTCACCAGTCCACAAGCAAACATTTCATGCTTTTGAACTTGAGATTCACACTGAGGCCTGTCAGGTTCTACCTTTATGTTGCATGTGCATAGGGAACATGTTGCATGTTCCCTATGCACATAAAAAGGGGACTGGACCTGGACAATCCAGGAACCAAAGGTAACACAAAAGAGAAAAGCAGGAGCCAGTAGTGCAATATGTCAAAGCATCGGGTGATGATCTGCGTAAGGAGATTTACTCACACTTTTCAGGTTGCACGCAGATTGCAACTGCCAGTGGGGCATACGGTGGAATTCCCGCCACCGCTTGAGTATGAGAAGGTCCTCACAGGGCACACTCCTAGTTATGAGCCGAATCCCCGAGAGGAGACCTAGCTAATGAAAACAACAAACTCCAATGGAGTTGTAAATTATTATGGGAAGAGGGTGGAGGCACAATTAAATACAGCTGAAAATGGTGAGACCCACCTCTCCTGAAAAAAAAATGCAATGGTGACTTGATTTAAACTAGACCTTTTATTTACACCAAAAACCAATGGTATAACAACGCGTTTTGTGAGTTTCATCCACTTCCTCAGGTCAATGATACCTTTTGGGCAAGTACCCAGTGGTTGAGTAGAAATGATACGAGTGCCTCCATGAGAAAGGTGCTCATATTGTTCTCTACTCAACCACCGGGGATATGGAGGTTTTGAAGTTTCTATGAACTCCAGTAATAATTTTAATGAATTCTTAAGAAAAAATAATTACAGTATTAGGGCTCGTTTCCACGAGTGCGTTGCGGAATTGCGGCGAATCACCGCATGCGGAATAGCATGCGGGTGCGATTCCGCATGCGTTTTTTGCCGCGATTTCGCATAGGTTAGGGTAATGCGATTTTAACCATGTCACTGCCTCTGTGAATTAACATGGGTAACTATGCGAAATCGCAGCAAAAACGCATGGGGAAAACGCATGCGATTTCCCTATTCAATACATTGCGTGCGATTCGCCTGCATTCCACATGCAAGCGAATTCTGAGGGCTCTGCCGTGCAGAAAAATCCTGCACAGAAAAACGCACAGCAAAACTGACAAGTGGAAACAGGCCCATCCACTTGTTTTGGTTGTGCGAATCCGCATGCGGACAACGCTAATTATGAGTTATAATAATTATTATAATGCTTAAATTAGCTTAATTATTGGTGCAATGGTCATTTACCGGGGTCTACATGAAAAGGGCGCCGGTAAAAAAGGGCGCCTGGTGGAGCCCATATATATACCAACTTCGGCTACAAAAAAGGCGCCTGGTGTAGCCCATATAAACTTCGGCTACAAAAAAGACGCTTGGTGTAGCCCATATAAAAACTTCGGCTACAAAAAAAACAAGGCGCCTGGTGTAGCCCATATAAAAACTTCGGCTACAAAAAAACTCAGGGATGTGTTAATTACTATTCCCCCTCCAGGCCGCCATGGATAGTGGGGGAATGAAATAATTCGGCTTACAGTGCTTGTAGCCCATATAAAAACTTCGGCTACAAAAAAAAAGTCAATAATATGGGCTACAGAGGGGCACCTTACTGTAGCCGAAAAAAATATGGGCTACAAAGGGGAGCCCGCTTGTAGCTGAAAACCTTGTAGCCGAAAAAATATGGGCTACAAAGGGGCGCCCGCTTGTAGCTGAAAACCTTGTAGCCGAAAAAATATGGGCTACAAAGGGGAGCCTACTTGTAGCCTATATCAAAACTCGGGCGCCCTTTTCTACACCTTGTAGCCCATATTTCCAGAAATAACATTGATGTCTATGGCGGCGCCCTTTTCATACAGGCAGCTCGGGCGCCCTTTTCAACCGATCCCCATTTACCGTACTAAATTAGCAATGTCATTATTTAATTCTATAGGCTCTTTGCTTTCCGTAAATATACAGTGTAGGAGGTCATGAGTGATTTCTTGGAACATGCTCATAAAAGGAAAAATTGGCTTCGTCACCAAACCTGCAAATGTTTTTTTCTTTTTTGGAAGGAAGGGGGGGGGGGGGGGGTAGTGCTTAGCAGTGAATTCATTAAAAACAGAGGATTACCATAACAGTCACACAACTAATATTTTGAAAGAGACTTAGCGATGACATCCTCCATGTCCCGCTCACTTTACATTTTATTTCATTTTGGAATTTTTGTTTGAAGTGACAGATTTGCTGTAAACGTACGGTAATCCGATATTCTGTTCTTTTGTCTTCATTTTCTTTTTTAATGACTAACATTAAAGCATGTTCTTTCTTCTTTATAAAATATTCATAATCGCGAGAGAACCTTTTTAACAGAATCATTCTTTTTTAACCTTGAGTGCAATATTTTTTTTTTTTAAAGGTGATTTAATTAACCTTGCTTGATTATTCATCACCACACTCCTCATTATTGTCATGGATAATCAAGCTTTCAACACGAGGAACAGAAATCTTTAAAAAAAATGAAGCAATCACAAAAATAACCTTATAAACTTTGTCTGCCAATGTAACATGGAGATTTCTATTATGCGACAAAGGGAGAAGGGCGTGACCCCCAGTGGCCAATCATCTTTCATTACTTCGGCTCCTTTGTTCAGAAGAAATGACAACATCTGAGTAGTGTTGGGCGAACATCTAGATGTTCGGGTTCGGGCCGAACAGGCCGAACATGGCCGCGATGTTCGGGTGTTCGACCCGAACTTCGAACATAATGGAAGTCAATGGGGACCCGAACTTTCGTGCTTTGTAAAGCTTCCTTACATGCTACATACCCCAAATTAGCAGGGTATGTGCACCTTGGGAGTGGGTACAAGAGGAAAAAAAATATTTGAAAAAGAGCTTATAGTTTTTGAGAAAATTGATTGTAAAGTTTCAAAGGAAAAACTGTCTTTTAAATGTGGAAAATGTCATGTTTCTTTGGACAGGTAACATGCTTTTTGTCGCCATGCAGTCATAAATGTAATACAGAGAAGAGGTTCCAGGAAAAGGGACCGGTAACGGTAACCCAGCAGCAGCAGCACACGTGATGGAACAGGAGCAGGCGCAGGAGGAGAAGGCCATGCTTTTTGAGACACAACAACCCAGGCCTTGCATGAGGACAAGAAGCGTGCGGATAGCATGCTTTTTACCGCCATGCAGTCATAAATGTAATAAAGATAAGAGGTTCAATAAACAGGGACCGGGCGTCAACGCTAACCCAGCAGCAGCAGACGTGATGGAACAGGAGGAGGCGCAGGAGGAGAAGGCCACGCTTTCAGGTGCAACTCAGGCCTTGCATGAGGACAAAAAAATGTGTGCGCAAAGCAATGCAATGAGTAGTTTTCAGGACACAATGGGCTATTCGGAGGAGCTATTCCCACCCCCACAATCTTCTACCTGTGAAAGGTCAATGGAACAGCCACAAATGTTGTGCCCGGATTCACAACCTTTTTCTGTGGAAAATGCACCTCACACTGAAATGCAAGGCGAGGCCGAGGATGAACATGACGTCAACAACTCAACATGACGCAAAATGGGGGCGGAACAGAAAGCTGCTTTCAATGTTTTGAAGGCCTTAATTGCCTCCGGTGGCCAGTTAGATGCATCATTCATCACACCCAAATCCCAGAGCAATGTGTGCAGGAATTTGAATCTCAGGAGGTGTACCGAGATCATCTGGACAAGTGACCAAGTGACAAAGTGACCAGTGACAAAGTGACAAAGTGACAAAATGACAAAGTGACAAAATGACAAAGTGACAAGTGACAAGTGACAAAATGACAAAGTGACAAGTGACAAAGTGAGAAGTGACAAGTGACAAAGTGACAAGTGACAAAATGACAAAGTGACAAGTGACAAAGTGACCAGTGACAAAGTGACAACTGACAAAGTGACAAAATGACAAAGTGACAAAGTGACAAAGTGACCAGTGACAAAGTGACAACTGAGAGGTTGTTCTGGGGAGCTCCACTGCACTCAGTCGCATATGAGGAGAGGTCTCGTCGAGACTGCTGATCCTCCTCAGCTTGCTCAAAGCCTTGAGGGTTCCTGAAGATCCTCTGCTTGGAGTTCGCCGGGGTTCAGCTTGGTGTCGGGGTCGGCGGCGTCCTCCTCACTCCAACGTGGCAGATCTTCTGTTGAAGGAAAAAAAAAAAAACATTGTTAAAAGTCCAGTACCGCTTCTGAAGGACTCACCAAGAGATGCAGGAGCGCTTCAATCTAGCGCACCATCGCTCGCTGGGTGATGTCCCTGCCTACGTGCTGGAATTCTACGCTGCACATGCTAGCACGCTTTTGCGCAGTGCAGAGGCGCATTCCAGCAGCTAGTAGCTACCAAGCTTCTGTGGATCTGATTGGGCCACCATGTTGGATCTCTGCCAAGTCCTCAAAAATTTTGAGCAATCCACGTTGCGTGACTGAGCAGTGACAACTCTACAGTCAGCATTACAATACCACTGCTGTGTTTACTGAAGAAATCAATGTTGAAGATGGAAACCGCTGGCATGATGCAAGTGGGGGATTCTGAAGATGAAAACGATCAGCGTGATGATACCAACATCAGGCAACCTGCCTCAGGAAACGCTGGTCCCAGCTATGACAAAGAACAGGACGAGGAACAGCTGGAGTTGGAGCAGGAATTGGATGCCCCCACTGCCGAGGGACAGAGCGGTGCACGTTGGACTTCCACAATTTAGCGGGAAAGGACAGCAGAAGAGGAAGAAAGTGATGCTGGTGACGAATATGGTGCATCACAACAATCACAACGCTTACAAGAACATGAAGATAGAGGAGTCTGGCAGGACTCTCTGGCACACATGGCTCAATTCATGCTAGACTGCATTGAACGCGGCCCGCGCATTATTCACTATTCATTATTATTCATTATTCTGGAATCTGGACAACACCAATTACTGGGTTTATACCCAGTTTATACAAACACAATGTTAAAAAACTGATTGAAGAAAGTGTCAGACAGGTCAAAAATGGAACAATTCCAGCAGGCCCTTGAGGATGGAGACTTTAGAGAGGAGATTGACATCCTCCTCCTTCTCTAGCCAGTTGTACGCCGACAGACTGACTTCAGCAAACCCAGGAGGACCAGGAGGGCAGCAAAGAACACAAGCTGCTGCTAGTGCCCAAAAGGGAATGGTATTGGCAGTGTCCTTGGAGTGGGAACATTTTCTGACACCCATGCAGCAGCCCACAGAACAGCAATCGGGCAGTTCCACGTCCTCCAACACCAATCGCCTAGAGAAGATGGTCAAGGTCCAGGACTACATGTCAGATGGCGTAGCTGTGTTGAACAATCCATCTGCAGACAGACGGTGAGTGTGACAGGCAGCACAGAAGGACCATGGCAACTCACTCATAGTAACACAGTTTGATAGTGCTGCCCAAAAAAATATATGGATCCGTGGACCCGGGCACTGCAGGCAGTACTGGGAAGTGGGAACGCAGATTTTAGTACCTAAACACACGATACAACATGTTTTCCGGGGTCGGACTCTGAGGCACATACAGATGGTCCCGATCATCATCCTCATCATACAACTCTTCTCCTGAGTCTGACCCACCCACCACCTCTGCCACCCCAACATCCCCAGACACAGACCCCTCATCGTCCTCAACATTAACTTGGGATGCTTGCCTGAGCCCGACCTCCTCCTCCACATCAGGCCCCATCATCTCCTCAATGGCAGCCCTCATTAATCGTTCTGGCGACGGACCGATGGACACAACATTCTCCTCCGGAGAGGGCTGCTGCTGACCACTGGCTGCTGTAGTGGATGTCATAGCTTGCGTGGGGCGTTGGCTGTTGCTGTTGTTGGGAGTGCTGCTCACAGCGGAGGTCTCTGAGGAACTCATGGTGAGCTCATATAGTGGTTGGCGGTGAGTGGAGTATTACTGATCCCAGCAATATACACACTGACTGGCAGAGTACGCAATGCTATATAGTCTGGCTGAGCGGTGTACACAGAGTGGCAGTACACACAATGCTATATAGTCTGGCTGAGCCGTGTACACAGAGTGGCAGTACACACAATGCTATATAGTCTGGCTAAGCGGTGTACACAGAGTGGCAGTACACACAATGCTATATAGTCTGGCTGAGCCGTGTACACAGAGTGGCAGTAAACACAATGCTATATATAGCGTGGCTGAGCGAGGTACACAGTGGCAGTACACACAATGCTATATAGTCAGGCTAAGCCGTGTACACAGAGTGTCAGAAAACACAATGCTATATATAGCGTGGCTGAGCGAGGTGCACAGTGGCAGTACACACAATGCTATATAGCCAGGCTAAGCCGTGTACACAGAGTGTCAGAAAACACAATGCTATATATAGCGTGGCTGAGCGAGGTGCACAGTGGCAGTACACACAATGCTATATATAGCGTGGCTGAGCGAGGTGCACAGTGGCAGTACACACAATGCTATATATAGCGTGGCTGAGCGAGGTGCACAGTGGTAGTACACACAATGCTATATTAGTCAGGCTAAGCCGTGTACACAGAGTGTCAGAAAACACAATGCTATATATATAGCGTGGCTGAGCGAGGTGCACAGTGGCAGTACACACAATGCTATATATAGCGTGGCTGAGCGAGGTGCACAGTGGCAGTACACACAATGCTATATATAGCGTGGCTGAGCGAGGTGCACAGTGGCAGTACACACAATGCTATATTAGTCAGGCTAAGCCGTGTACACAGAGTGTCAGAAAACACAATGCTATATATATAGCGTGGCTGAGCGAGGTACACAGTGGCAGTAAACAATGCTATATATAGTGTGGCTGAGCGAGCGGTGTACTACTGTTCCCAGCAGCGACACACAATGACTGGGGGGGACCCTGGCTAGCGTGGCTGGAGAGCGAACTACCCTGCCTGCCTACCCAAAGCTAAACCCACAGACAAATGGCGGAGATATGACGTGGTTCGGGTATTTATTTACCCGAACCACGTGACCGTTCGGCCAATCAGAGCGCGTTCGGGCCCGAACCACGTGACCCGTCCGGCCAATCACAGCGCTAGCCGAACGTTCGGGGAACGTTCGGCCACGCGCTCTTAGTTCGGCCATGTGGCCGAACGGTTTGGCCGAGCACCGTCAGGTGTTCGGCCGAACTCGAACATCACCCGAACAGGGTGATGTTCTGCAGAACCCGAACAGTGGCGAACACTGTTCGCCCAACACTACATCTGAGCGATTGCTATGGGTTACTGGACTTTAAAGTGAACCTGAACTGAGTAATATTATTTAAAATAAACTCATGATATACCTGCAAATGAATATCATGTACTTACCTCACCATCAGTTCCTCTCAGAAGCTCAGCATTTTACCCTTATAACAATTCCTTCCAGTTCCAACTAGATCTAGTCAGACTTGTTTCTCAGGAAGCTGAAAGCCTCGTTTAATAGACATTCATCTGCAGATCATCTGCAGATCAGATCCACCAGGATGGATTGTCTGATCTGCAGATGAATGTCAGTTAAACAAGGTGTGTATGATGATCTGCAGATATCATAGACTATGAATGTATTTTGCAGGAACGGATGTTTTGCAGGAACAGATCTTTTGCAGATAATGATCTTTTGAATGTATTACAGCATCTTTGTGTACAAGATCTTGCAAAGTTTATCTGATGTGAAGTCCAGCTCAATAGAATAGACTGTGTAGAGCAGGCTTTCTCAACCAGGGTTCCCTGGAACCCCAGGGTTCCTTGAGGACTCTGCAGGGGCTCCTTGGCATTTTACCCCATCGTGGGGGAAGTATAATAGAGCACACTATAATAGGTGGTACTGTAACAAGAAGCACTAAATTGGGGGGTCAGGAGACAGTATAACGAGTGGCACTGTAATAGGGGGTAGTGAAATTAGCAGCCTAACCTACTTAACCTCCCTGGCGGTATATTAAAAACCGCCAGGGGGCAGCGCTGCCGTTTTTTTGTGTTGTTTTTTTTTTTAAATCATGTAGCGAGCCTAGGGCTCGCTACATGATAGCCGCTGCTTAGCGGCATCCCCCCAGCCCCTCCGATCGCCTCCGGCGATAGGCGATCAGGAAATCCCGTTCACAGAACGGGATTTCCTGGAGGGCTTCCCCCGTCGCCATGGCGACGGGGCGGGATGTCGTCACCGACGTCATGGACGTCGTGACGTCTAAGGGAGTCCCGATCCACCCCTTAGCGCTGCCTGGCGCTGATAGGCCAGGCAGCGCAGGGGTCTAGGGGGCGGGGGCTCTATGGCGGCGTGGATAGCGGTGATCGAGCGCGGGGCGGCGGCGATCGGTGTGCTGGCGCAGCTAGCAAAGTGCTAGCTGCGTCCAGCAAAAAAAAAAAATTACGGAAATCGGCCCAGCAGGGCCTGAGAAAACCTCCTGCGCGGCTTACCCTAACTCCTGTGGGGTTACCGCCAAGGAGGTTAAAGACCACGCCTCCTGAAAAATAAATGTAGGGGTTCCTCGAGACCAAAAAATTGTTTGCAGGGGTTCCTTGAGATCCAAAAGTTATTTACAGGGTTCCTCCAAGGTAAAAAGGTTGAGAAAGGCTGGTGTAGAGTATAGCTCTCATACTACATGGAAGGGGGTAAAATTGGTCTGTGATCTTTCATTAATCTTTCAAGTGTGTACACACCATAAGGCTAGACCTGGATGCAAAACCATATTCTTCCCATCTCTGCTCACAGGCCCGTATTCAATTCACTTTTCCTTTTCTCCTAAATGTTCTCCTAGGTGATATCTTCACACCTTATCAATAAAATGCCAGCGAGCAAGAAAATACTCAGTATCATTTTGGCAGTACTTTTTCACAACCTTTTGGCACTTTTTTAATTGCAACGTGCTGAAAAGTTATTTTGAACAGAAGATGAAAAATGATCTCCAAGGAGAAAACTTTGGAGAAAAGATAAATTGAATAAGGTTTTGCCCAGATGCAGGGTCTAAGTGACCATGGACTTCGCAGCCTAGTGCCCACCAGGTCGCAAACTGGGATCGCCTCACTAGTGGTCAAGAGAACTAGTACCACAATGTGGAGATGATGATGGAAAGAGTTGAAGTAAGTAACAGGCTGAGGTCGAAGTAGGTGGCAGACAGAGTAATCCAAGGTACAGTCCGAGGTCGGGGCAGGCAGCAGACAGAGTAATCCAGGATACAGGCCGGGGTCGGGGCAGGCAGCAGACAGAGTTATCCGAGGTAATCCGAGTCAAAGCCAAGGGAGTGGAGATCGAGAGTAGCTAAGCAAGCCGGGTCATCAACAAGTAAGCAGAATCAGGAGAAAGATACTACCGGAGAAGGAGTTCCACACTAGCTGTCAGAACAAACAGCACTGAACGTTGGCTGGGGGAGGCCAAAACTTCTGCACATGCACGTACGTGCCCGCGCCCTTGTGCGCCCATTTTGATGCATGCGCGTTCACGCTCGCGCTCCCGTGCGAAGTTTCTGACGCATGCATGTGACCCTATGCGCGATATGCGCCGCGCGTGCGAAATGCTATGCAACCCCCACCAACCTTTTGGCACTTTTTTAATTGTACCGTGTTGAAAAGTTATTTTGAACAGAACATGAAAAATGATCTTCAAGGAGAAAATTTGAGAAAAGATAAATTGAATAAGGGCCACAGAATGATGTAAGTACCCGCCGACCTTCAACATATTACGCAGCACTGGACAATAAATACATACAATGATACAAAGGATGACAGACGTAACAAGGTTATACAACATAGGACAATGCTAGTCAAGGCAAACAAGGTACAATATACATGATCATGTGATTTTGGGCTGGTTAGGTAGGCCCTATGCGCGCTATGCGCCGCACATGCGTGCGTGAAATGCTACGCAACCACGCACACACCTGCTCACACCCCTGACCAAGGACAACAACCCACAGCTGGAAGTGCGTGTGCGTGCAGGGATAACGGAGTGCCTGGACAACAGAGCAACGTGAGTATTACAGTCTATAGGAAAGCAGCAAACGATCATGTGGAATACTCTAGGGAAGGGAGGACCCTGCCAAAGGCTTACAATCTAAGGGGATGGGGAATGGCCAGGTAGGCTTGAAGAATAAGTATTCAGTAGAGAGTTACTGCCTGGTAGGGGGTGGGTAGCAGTGGTGGGCCGAAATTTTGCACCGAAATTCCCAATTACGCATTGTAATCGTAATGCGAAATTTTAGAGAAATTTGTAATTAAGTTTGTATATAATAGTTCCTAATTTTGCATAAATTTTCACTGTATTTTACTTAATTTTCTGCCGACTTTAACGGTTAATATCAAAGCCCCAATACACGCTATTGGTACCAAAAATTGCTACATATGTTAAGGAGAATAGTTGGTACAAAAAAAATGTTTTTTTTTCAAAAATTTTAGTTTTTGAGAAATCAGTTTTAAACATGCAAAGAAAAATGGTTTTCAAACTGTAATTTTTCAGTTTAAAAACCATTTTTTTCTTTGCATTTTTAAAATCGATTTTCTCAAAAACTACAAGGAAAAGTCTTTTTTTGACTTGTACTCACTACTCTCCTTAACCACTTCACCACTGAGGGGTTTTACCCCTTGAGCACCAGAGCAATTTTCACCTTTCAGCGCTCCTTCCATTCATTTGTCTATAAATTTATTATTACTTATCGCAATGAAGTGAATTATATCTTGTTTTTTTCACCACCAATTAGGCTTTCTTTAGGTGGGACATTATGCCAAGAATTATTTTATACTAAATGTGTTTTAATGGGAAAATAGGAAACATGTGAGAAAAAAAATTATTATTTTTCAGTTTTCGGCCATTATAGTTTTTAAATAATGCATGCTATTGTAATTAAAATCCACGGAATTTATTTGCCAATTTGTCCTGGTTATTACACTGTTTAAATTATGTCCCTATCACAATGTTTGGCGCCAATCTTTTATTTGGAAATAAAGGTGCATTGTTTTTCATTTTTGCGTCAATCCCTAATTACAAGCCCATAATTTATAAAGTAACAGTGTTGTATCCTCTTGACATAAATATTTAACCCATTCAGGTTCCGTCGTTTTCACGTGAGAAATGTTCACCTCCCATTCATTAGCCTATAACTTTATCACTACTTGTCACAGTGCACTGATCTATATCTTGTTTTTTCCGCCACCAATTAGGCTTTCTTTGGGGGGTACATTTTGCTAAGAGCCACTTTACTATAAATGCATTTTAACAGGAAGAATAAGAAAAAAATGGAAAAATTCATTATTTCTCAGTTTTCAGCCATTATAGTTTTAAAATAATACATGCCTCCATAATTAAAACTCACGTATTGTATTTGTCCATATGTCCTGGTTATTACACTGTTAAAATTATGTCCCTATCACAATGTATGGCGACAATATTTTATTTGGAAATAAAGGTGCATTTTTTCCATTTTGCATCTATCACTATTTACAAGTTTAAAATAAAAAAAAATATAGAAATATTTCATATTTACATTGATATTTAAAAAGTTTAGACCCTTAGGTAAATATTTACATGTTTTTTTTTATTGTAATGTGTTTTTTTTTTTATACTAAACATTTTATTTGGGTACTTTTGGGAGGGTGGGAGGTAAACAATAGATTTATAATGTAAATGTGTGTTAATTCTTTTTTTTTTTTTTTTTTCAGGTGTAGTATTACTTTTTGGCCACAAGATGGCGGCCATGAGTTTGTTTACATGATGTCACTCTAAGCGTGTGCTACTTAGAGTGACGCATCGGGAAGGAGACGGCCAGAAAAAGCTCAGCTTCCGAGAGAAGCTGTCGCTTTTTCAGCGGGGGAGAGGAATCCGTGATCGGGCTCCATAGCCCGATACATTGATTCCTTGGCTACTGAATCCGCGGCCGGGAGTGCGCGTGCACGCGCATGATCGGCCGCGCGGTAGCGCGCATGGTTCCTAGACGTAGAAACTACGTCCAGGAACCAAAATAGGTTAAAGAGTTCAGTCTCTAAGGTAACTATTTTTATTTATTTTTTACTGTAATTTTTTTTCCTTTTTATTACAAAAAAATAAATACATTGGGGAGCCTGGGAGGTAATGAGTTAATTTATAGTGTAAAAGTAGTAAAAGTATGTATTTGTATATGAAACATTTTTTGGATGTAGTTTTACTATTTGGCCACAAGATGGCCACAGTAACTTTTGGTGAATGCGTCCTGTAAGCGTCGGAAGTACACTTACAGGAAGTTCAATGAGGCTGGGAAACTTTTTCTCAATGATCGCGCTGCTTCTCTTAGAAGCAGCCGATCATTTCTGGAGGGCTGAGATCAACTAACGGGAAAGTTTTTTGATCTCCGGGCGAGCGGCCGGCGGCGTGCACGAGCGCGGGAGCACGCGCACGAGCAAGTGGGAGCGCAGACAGCGGTGGTAGCGGCGGGAGGTGCGTATATCTACTCTCCTGGTGGGGAAAGGGTGTTAAAATGAGCGTAGATATACGCACCCGTGGTGGTTAAGTGGTTAAAATATTTAGCTATTTTGGTGTCAATAGCATGTATGGGGTCTTTGCTATTGACAGCCAAATTCGGCACAAAATTACGAGAAAAATTACTCAAAATTTTATATAGGCGTAATTACGAAAATGTACGCAAATTTTATGTAATCGTAATTCGCTGATTGCGATCATCCCTAGTGAGTAGGCCATCTTGAAGAGGTGGGTTTTGAGGGCTTGCTTGAATGTGTTGGATGGGGCAAGTTTAATGGGCGGTGGAAGCAGTGCTGGCCCGAAATTACGCATTAGCATAATTACGCATCGTAATTCACTACAAATGCACCGTAAGCGTTACGTGTAAGGTTACGGTATTACGCGTAATTAATTACGCGTAGACCGTGGGTTACGTTTTTACGCGTAACAAATTACGCGTAAGACAGTAAACTCCCATTGAAATTACACAGTCTGCCGTAATCGCGTAATATTACGCTCCCGTATAATATAAAAAAGCCGCCGACTTTAAGGGTTAATAGCAAAGCCCCCTTAAGTGCTAAGAGCCTCAAATTTGGAGAATATATTAAGGAGATCAGAAGGAATAAGAGGAACAATTTTTTTTTCAAAAAGACCTTATAGTTTTTGAGAAAATCGATGTTAAAGTTTCAAAGGAAAAATATATACATTTAAAAACCCGCCGACTTTAACGGTTAATAGCAAAGCCTGCTTAAAATTTAGAAACACCAAATTCACAGGGTATATTAAGGGGATCAGTGGGAATAAGAGGAAAAATTTTTTTTCAAAAAGACCTTATAGTTTTTGAGAAAATCAATTTTTAAGTTTCAAGGGCAAAAATGTCTTTTAAATGCGGAAAATGTCAGTTTTTTTTGCACAGGTAACAATAGTGTTTTATTTTCATAGATTCCCCCAAGTGGGAAGAGTTTTACTTACTTCGTTCTGAGTGTGGGAAATATTGAAAAAAAAACGACGTGGGGTCCCCCCTCCCAGACCTCTTTAACCCCTTGTCCCCCATGCAGACTGGGATAGCCAGAATGCGGAGCACCGGCCGTGTCTGTCAAATCAGAAGGAACCCCATTGGTCTGCTAAGGACCAATGGGGCTCCTTGGAGCCCAAATACAAAGATGCTTTCGAGAGCTCTGAGCTATAGCTCAGAGCTCTGTCGGGTGAAGGGACGCTAAGTCCCCGCCGGCTCCGCTGCCCTCCCCGCCTCTCCCACATGTCACCTATATACATGCTGGCACCCATGGGTGCCAGCATGTATATGGGTGACAGGTGTGGGCGGAGTGGACGGCGGGAGCCGGCGGGGACTTAGCGTGTATGCGGCGGCCGGCGGGTGAGCGGCGAGTGACGTCGGGTGCGGTGGTGTTACAAAGTAACAAAGTTGTTACATTGTAATAACTTTGTTACATTGTAACTGATTAGTATATTTCCGAGGATATTGCGTGGGAACTGGCTTTTAAAGGGACAGGTAAGTATTAATGGTTAATTAAGAATATTAAAGGACTTTTTTCGTGGTTATGTTTTTTGTTCAATTAAAATACTTTTTCTATGTGTTTGTGTGTTTATTTACTTTTAACTCTTAAAGCAAATGGGTAAGGGGTACAAGTACCTCTATACTCATTTCTCCTGGGAGGGGGGGTGGGCATCTGGGGGACCCCTTTTTAAAGGAAATCGCGGCCTCCACCTCCACCGCCCATCGGAGGTGGAGAAGAGCCCCTTGTCCTTGGATTGGACAAGGGCTCGGAGGGGGAGGGGAAAGCTTGGCTGCCCCTCCCCTTCCGAGACCCCCCAATCCATGGACCATGCGGGCTGGTATAGTCAGGGTGCGGAGCCCCACGCGGCCAGTGCTCCGCATTCTGGCTATCCCAGTCTGCATGGGGGACAAGGGGTTAAAGAGGTCTGGGAGGGGGGACCCCAGGTCGTTTTTTTTTCAATATTTCCCACACTCAGAACGAAGTAAGTAAAACTCTTCCCACTTGGGGGAATCTATGAAAATAAAACACTATTGTTACCTGTGCAAAAAAAACTGACATTTTCCGCATTTAAAAGACATTTTTGCCCTTGAAACTTAAAAATGGATTTTCTCAAAAACTATAAGGTCTTTTTGAAAAAAAATGTTTTCCTCTTATTCCCACTGATCCCCTTAATATAGCCTGTGAATTTGGTGTTTCTAAATTTTAAGCAGGCTTTGCTATTAACCGTTAAAGTCGGCGGGTTTTTAAATGTATATATTTTTCCTTTGAAACTTTAACATCGATTTTCTCAAAAACTATAAGGTCTTTTTGAAAAAAAATTTTTCCTCTTATTCCTTCTGATCTCCTTAATATATTCTCCAAATTTGAGGCTCTTAGCACTTAAGAGGGCTTTGCTATTAACCCTTAAAGTCGGCGGCTACCTAACATTGATCCATGCGTCAACTTTTCCGCTTGGCAGCATGACCTTACGCATTAATTGCTAGTAGGCATTTACGCGTAAGCCTATAACGTAACAACCTGAATTACGGTATTCTTACGCGTAATTGCGTAAGGGCAATGCGTAATTACAGACATGTACCGAAATTGATTGTCTATGCCGTAAGCGTAATTTCGTAATGCGTAATAGCGTAAAATTACGCGTAATGATCCGTAAGCGTAGCTTTTTCCATTACGACCAGCACTGGGTGGAAGGGAGTTCCAGAGTGTGGGAACAGCTCTTGAAATATCCTCCAGCTGTTTTGCTGCTTTCCATAAAGTTTATTGCCATTAAGGCTGTCTGTAATCATTTAAAGGGCCTCTAAGTTTAAAACTTCAGTAATCTTTTTCTTCTCTCTTTTTTTAAAATATTTTTGGTGCTTTCTCCAGTCGAGAGGCAATGGCAGACTTGGTAAAGACAGAGCTCAGAAACACGAAGGCAGCGCTAATCTGGCCTTGCAGTTCCTCTCCACAGCTTTCCACTATGGGATTCCATTTATTCAGAATATTCCTGTTGGTTCTGCCAGCTATAAAGCAATCAAAGACTTGGCAGGACATTCGGGATATCAAAGTAAAGGAAAGCGCTCCTCTGGCTTTGTCATCGTCACAGCAGAGTACCGCGCCAGACGCGGCTTCCGAACTGGGGAGGGGATCAGCTTCTATGGCTGTACAGCTGATATAGGATAATATAAGACAATATCAAGATAATAACAATCCACTTATTAGCTTTTCCATGTTTGTTTACTCTTAAAACCCATTAACCACTTGCTGGTATTAAACTGTTCTCTTGAACTTTAAAAAAAACAAAAACTGCCACTTACCTGGGGCATCTCTTGCCCCCCTGCACCTGGAATGTCCCACGTCATCCTCCTCCGATCGCCCGTTCCCCGCCGCCGCCACTGGTATAATTATTAGTCTAACTAGATAAATAGAAGTGCTGCTTCGTGGCCGCGCGCATGCTCGTCACCGTGCACGTCAGCAGCAGCGTACTGCGCAGGCGCAGTACGAAGTTTTCCTGTACTGCGTCTGCGCAGTAAGCTCCTGCATGTGGGAACGAGCATGCACGCGGCCATGGCCGCGCAGCCGCACTTCTATTCGTCTAGTTAGACAAATAATTACACCAGTGCCGGCAGCGGGGAATGGGTGATCGGAGGAGGACATTCCAGCTGCAGGAGGCCCGATAGAAGCCCCAGGCCGATAGAAGCCCCAGGTAAGTGGCAGTTTTTTGTTTTTCAAAAGTGCAAGAGAACCCCTTTAAGGCAATATGTCTACGCCTCGCGGGTGGACTGTTCCCATTCCAGGGGCATAGATATATGCCTCCCGCCACTTCGCTGCTGTGCGCGCTCCATGCTGTCTCCCCTGCGTGCTCCCGCACTCCTTCTCGTTGACGCCGGTTGGTAGGGAGATCAGTGAATAGGAACACAGTTCCCATTCATTGATCTAAGTCCCCATGTCAATGATTGCCGGCATCAATGAGATGACTGCGGTCATTGTAACAAAAACAGCTACACATACATGCATTACTTCCTGTTCACGTACTAACAGCACGCAGCAGTAAGAAAAAGTGCGAGGAAATCTTATGGCCAAATAGTAATATTTGACACCTACATACATTTTATTTAATAAAAAAACCACCTACATATACCATTAAAATTAACCCCTTACCTCCCACACTTTCCAATAGCTACACAAAAAATAATTTGCATGTTAAAAAAATATAATCAATTCATCAATTAACAGTTACAGAATACAAATACAGAAATAGGGACTGAACTTTTTTAATATGTAAGACTTTAGGTTCTATTACTGTTATTTTTGCATATATGGGCTTGTAATTAGTGATGGACATATTATTGTATTATTCCTGTTAAAATGCATTTAGAATAAAATAATTCTTAGCAAAATGTACCACCCAAAGAAATCCTAACTAGCGCCGAAAAAAACAAGATATAGATAATTTCATTTTGATAAATAGTTATAAAGTTATTGGTGAATGAAAGGGAAGAGCGCTGACAGGTGAAAATTGCTCTAGCCAAAACAATTTAGGAGGTACTAATGCGGGGCATATGCTCCAAACAATAAGAACACATGTTTTAAGGAAATATCAAAAATACTTTATTAATTATCAAAATTGAGGTACATAATAAAAAAATCACACATTAAAACAGAAACATCCCAATGGCTGTCAACACACCGCTCACTCATGCCACACACGCAACATCCATACAGTCCTGACCCCCTGAGAGTGGAAACTCGATTGTAGAAACTCATGCATGAGCTAGTTTCACTTGACTCAGACTGAGTGTTTCCAATGAGAGCTCTTGAGTGAAAATTGCTCTAGTCCTTAAAGGGAGAACCCCTCAGTGGTGAAGTGGTTAAAGTGGAACTGTGACTGTCAGCCATACTATCTCAGAAAAAAACACACATATATAAGTAGATAAATACTTGCTCTACTTACATAACATATGTATAGCTCTGTCCACATTTTGATTTTAGTGATTTTTCTATAGTAAAAAAAGAGAAAATCTTTCTTAGGATTTTCCATTTTGTCTGTGTCTATCTTGAAGCCAATCCTGATGGCATTTCCTCCCTTACTCTCCTCTGCCTGATTGTGAATGCATTCAGAGCAGGGACAAGGTCCTCCAGCACCCAAGGCTGAGACACCAAAGTGCGCCCCCCATCCCACCCACCCCAGCCGCCACACACTGATTGCTATTAGACTAAGAGGCGCCACAGGGCCCACAACCTCCCCAACACCTTAATCTCTAGTTATCTGGCTTGCAGTCACTGCTATGTATCCCCTTTTCTTATTTCTTTATGCTTCAAACACAATTAGGAATGACAGCTGAATGAATTGTGCGCCCCCTGCTACACTGCGCCCTGAGGCTGGAGCCTCTCCAGCCTATGCCTCGGCCCGGCCCTGAATGCATTGCCCAACCTCCTCCCAGTCTTCAGACACTCCCACCCAGCTCTGCAGTAGAAAGTGCATTGAGAAATATTGGCCAATCAGAGAGGAACAGAGGTGTGGGAGGGGAAAACAGGAGGGAAAGAGGCTTCAGCCAATTAGGCTGCATTAGTTATGTTTGAGGGGAAAGTAAAGAAGAAAAAAATAAAACCCAGCATGCCCTGCAACTTACTTTGTGCGGCAGATGTACCAAATAAGAGCCAGGGAATCTGGGGAATGATCTTTTATGGAGAAGAAAAATAATCATGATTTTTAACTTTTGAATTTCCTGGTTACCATCCATATTACTTGTTTACTAGATAAAAATAAATAATTGATTTTTGATTTTATGCCTGACAGTTACTCTTTAAACTCAGCACAGCTAGGGACATACATTTTGGACTCTAAAGGCATGATCTTCCTAGATATGATCTTATGAACATTGAGTTATAGTAGCCATACATCAGGCAATGATGGGCAGATTCGTCCAAGAGACAAATCTCTCTCTGATCGAATCCGATCGGCGAGAGCTCTGTCGGCTGCCTATACACCATAGGCTGATTCCTGATCAATTTTATGCTGAAATCTCTCAGGTCGGGAATAGGCCAAGCCCGCTGCATTCGCCACCTCGCCGCTGTTCCCCTAGTGTATAAATGTACGTGTGCTGTGTGCATTTATACATTACCTGCCCCATGATGCAATGCCCATCCATCTTCCAAATCTGCTGTTCTTCCATCAAACCTTTACACGCCGCATGCTTTCACGCCACCGCCCGTTAGCCCAGAGATCAATGAATGGGAACGCAGTTCTCATTAATTGATTGAAGTCCCTTAGAGAAGCCGCGATCGTTCTAAATTACACATCCGTTCTTTACTTCCTGTAAGCATAAATAGTACGCTTGCCGGACGCCTAAAAAAAAAATGACTGAGGCCATCTTGTGGACAAATAGTAAAATTACATCTACATACATTTATTTAATAAACATACCCACACTTACATTTATAATTAACTACTTACTTCTTACACTCTCCCAAAAATACAGAAATAACGCTTTTAATAAAAAAAAATTAAAAAATTAAAAGGCTACAATTACAAAAAAATCAAAGTTACCTTAGGGTCTGAACTTTTTTTTAATATGCATGTCAAGAGGGTATATCACTAATATTTTTTTTAAATTCTGAGCTTGTAGATAGTGATGGACGCAAAACTAAAAAAATAAACCTTTATTTTCAAATAAAATATTGGTGCCATACTTTGGGATAGGGACATAATTTAAATGGTGTAATAACCCAGGACAAATGGGAAAGTAAAATACGTGAGTTTTAATTATTGTTGCATGCATTATTTTAAAACTATAATGGCCGAAATCTGAGAAATAATGAATATTTTCCATTTATTTTCTTAATATTCCCATTAAAATGCATTTAAAATAAAATCATTCATAGCAAAATGTACCACCCAAAGAAAGCCTAAATGATGGCGGAAAAAACGAGATATAGATCATTTCGTTGTAATAAGTAGTGATAAAGTTATTGGCGAATGAATGGGAGGTGAAAGTTGCTTGGATGCATAAGGTGAAAACACACTGAAGGCTGAAGTGGTTAAACACTGGGGGAACAGCTCCAAGGGTTTAATCACTTTAGTTGCTCGTCCGGATATCGCTCGCCATTACCTCTGCGCACCCATTTGACCATGATGGCCCGACATCTTGCAGCATGTCCGATTGACATGCTCGACCCGATAGTGGTTGTGTCGTCAATCGGGCATGCACTTGACAGCACCGATTTTTTTATCCGATTCAATGATAAATATCGAATCGGACGGTTGATTGACCTCCAAGCCACTAGATGTATGGGTACCTAAAGTACTTTTCTGGTGGACTAAGATAAGAACATATAAGCCGTCACCTCATCGTTTAATTGTAACAACTTTATTGTGGTGACTAAAACATGCTAATATTTCGAGACTTTGCAGGGTCTCTTTATCAAGGGGTGATGTACTTAACAAGAATCTTGTGGGCTATTGTTACATAAAAAGGGGAGAGGTGGAAAGAAGCAGCTCAATCCTAAAAGCTTGTACAAATGTCCATCAAAGTGCACCACCAACACCGCGACCCAACCAACACCACGACAAACCATTGACACGACAAGTATTTTCCGCACACCAACAAACGAAACGACCAACTCATATACAAACAGCACGCGCAAGCAACGACAAATAGCCACATTCAAAACAATTATGTAATTGAAATGACTTTATACAGATGTGGCCAAGTGCACGATATTAGCCCAACAATCATGTGAGTTGACCTGCAGGATGGATCGGGCAAACCACCTGTTATCAGTCCCTCATCTATTAGTTTGCCAACCGTACACACGCCTGATAGTTGTCTAATTCACCAAAATCAGACAATAGTTAGGCAGTTTAGTCTAGTACACAGTATGTGCCTTAAAGAGTAACTGTCGGGCATAACATCAAAAATCAATTCTTTATTTTTATCTGGTAAACAAGTAATAAGGGTGCTAACCAGGCAATCCAAAAGTTAAAAATCACTCTTATTTTCCTTCTCCATAAAACATCATTCTCCAGTTTCCCTGGCTCTTATTGGGTACATCTGCCACACAAAGGGAGCTGCAGGGCATGCTGGGCTTTCTTTTTTTCTTCTCTACTTTCCCCTCAGACTTTACTAATGCAGCCTGATTGGCTGAAGCCTCTTTCTTTTCTTCCTGTTTTCTCCTCCCACACCTCTTTTCCTCTCTGATTGGTCAGTATTTCTCAATGTACTTTCTACTGCAGACCTAGGTGGGAGTGTCTGAAGACTGGGACGGGGGCGGGCAATGATACACAGAGTAAGGGAGGAAATTATGTCAGCAGGATTGGCTTCAAGATAGACACAGACAAAATGGAAAATCCTAACAAGGGTTTTTTCTTTTTTTACCATAGAAAAATCACTAAAATCCAAATGTGGACAGTGCAATGCATACTGTATGTTATGTAAGTAGAGCAAGTATTTATTTACTTACATATGTGTTTTTTTCTGAGATGGTATGGCTGACAGGTCCACTTTAAGAAGTGGACACATCCTATATAATAAAATGCCTGTCCCTGCGTCCGCCTGTGTCCCTGTATGGCTGGCTTCAGGGTTGCCTCCTCATTGGTTACTTGTACGGGGGCAGTCTAGAGTACGGGAGAGAGTGGACTGTATGGGGAGAAGGGGAAACGGGGGGTGATGCTGCCTTCCTCGGGTTCGCACATACATACATACACACAGGTTTGCACACACATGCGCACATACACACACAGACATACGTACACACATGCACACATACATATAGACATACACACCCAAATACACACATGTGCGCACACACACACGTGCACATACACACACACATACACACACGTGCACATACACACACACGTGCACATACACACACGTGCACATACACACACACGTGCACATACACACACTGGTTTTCACACATACATGCGCACCTACACACACATACATATAGACACACCCAAATACACACGTGCACACACACACACACACACACAGGTTTTCACACACACATGTGCGCCTACACACACAGACATATGTACACACACACATATAGACATGCACACACACACATACACACATGTGTGCGCACACACACACACTAACTTAGGAACTTTAATGAACTTTTCCTATAAGCCTGGCCATTATCCTAGCTTTGTGGTGGTGACTATAAGTAGATGCATTTCTCTCCTCGCTCACATAACCATTTGTCGTTCCTGTTTCGGGCCATTGTGGAAATACCCATAGGTGCAATTCATAAGAATAAATGGAACTTGTTCTATCTGAGTAACAATCAAGGTACATCGAACAAGCGTTAAAGCGCCTTTAATCATTGTAAACCAGGCAGCGTCTGAAGCGGCTGCCAATTAGAGGGCTGTTTCCTGATTATTTTTTGAAGTATTGTGAACACAGCTAAATTAACCCCCCGACGCCTCCCGTCCCGTCCATGATTGTCTATCAGCATATGGTTAGTGCGCCGTTTGCGAGCGCGATCAGTATGCCAGAGTCTTGTGAAGTCATCTTCTGGGGCATCGTTATGTCCTACACTCAATTTATGGCTTGAATAAGAAACAAACGCCCCGGACTTCCTTCTGTGCATCCTTCATGTGAGGAGAGAACGCTCGGAGATTGCACCAAAGGGGCTCATTCATAAGAAATGCGAGTTCAATACCTACAGGCACTTCTCAAGACAGAGGCGAGAGAGGCTCCAGCCTCAGGGTGCAGTGTAGGAGGGGGTGCAGGGCGGGGGCCGAGGCAGAGGTGAGAGAGGCTCCAGCCTCAGGGTGCAGTGTAGGAGGGGGTGCAGGGCGGGGCCGAGGCAGAGGTGAGAGAGGCTCCAGCCTCAGGGCACAGTGTAGGAGGGGTGCAGGGCGGGGCCGAGGCGAGAGAGGTTCCTGCCTCAGGGCGCAGTGTAGGAGGGGGCACAGGGTGGGGCCAGGCAGAGGTGATAGAGGCTCCAGCCTTAGGGCGCAGTGTAGGAGGGGGCGCAGGGCAGGGCAGAGGCGAGAGAGGCTCCAGCCTCAGGGCGCAGTGTAGGAGAGCGTGCTGGGCGGGGCCGAGGCAGAGGCGAGAGAGGCTCCAGCCTCAGGGCGCAGTGTAGGAGGGGGCACAGGGTGGGGCCAGGCAGAGGTGATAGAGGCTCCAGCCTCAGGACGCAGTGTAGGAGGGGTGCCTGACCAGGCAGAGGCGAGAGAGGCTCCAGCCTCAGGGCGCAGTGTAGGAGGGGGCACAGGGTGGGGCTGGGGCAGAAGCGAGAGAGGCTCCAGCCTCAGGGTGCAGTGTAGGAGGGTGGCGCAGGGCCGAGGCAGAGGCGAGAGAGGCTCCAGCTTCAGGGCGCAGTGTAGGAGGGGGTGCACAACTCCCTCAGCTATCATTCCCCTATTGTTTTTGAAGCAGAGAATAAGAAAAGGGGATACATGGCTGTGACTGCAAGCCAGATAACTAGAAATTAAGGTGTTGGAGGCCCTGGGGCGCCTCTTAGTCTAATAGCAATCAGTGTGTGACGGCTGGGGTGGGGGGATGGAGGGGCCCACTTTGGTTTTTCAGCCTTGGGTGCCGGAGGATCTTGTCCCCAAGGATGCTCTACAAATTCGCGAATTTGTTATGTACCCGAAAATTCAGGTCAATTTTCATGGTTGCCGAAGTCGAATCCAAATTCGAATTCTGATGCTGTTGGCGAATTCGAATTCAAAGCTACCTGAATAGTGCATGTCAAATTCGGCCGAATGATCGCAAATTCGGGATCGATTCAGTATTCTGGGGAATCTGACCATTGAAATACTGTAAGAGGTCCAGGACGTCCTGGGAGCCAATCAGAGGGCTCCCAGCAGAAGCCCTAGAGACCAATCACAGAGGGGAACCCTGGCCATCCCCACCTGACGTCATTGAGCCAATCAGAGGGCTCCCAGCAGAAGCCCCAGCAACCAATCACATACGGGAACCCTGGCCAGCCCCACCTGACCTCATTGAGCCAATCAGTGGGCTCCCAGCACAAGCCCCAGCAAACAATTACAGAGGGGAACCCTGGCCATCCCCACCTGACCTCATTGAGCCAATCAGTGGGCTCCCAGCAGAAGCCCCAGCAACCAATCACAGAGGGGAACCCTGGCCATCCCCACCTGACGTCATTGAGCCAATCAGAGGGCTCCCAGCCTAAACCCTGGCACCCAATCACATAAAGCAGCACTGGCCAGCCCCCCTGTATAGTAATGAGGGCTGCCATGATGAGACAGATCATCCCTAGCTTGCTGAATGCTCACTGAGAGACATGCTCCATTGTGGTCCTGCCAGTGCCTACTGCCTGGCCTAGTGCTGTATACATAACCTAAAGCTGTTCAGTGATTAACCCCTTCACTATCACTATGTTAATTCCTTAATTAGCTTGATGTCATTGTCTGACAGACAGTTAGAGTGTGTGCTGTGCTGCAGGGCTGCTACAGCTATGTGTCTGTGTGTGTGCTGTGCACAGACCAGGCCAGCTGCTGCTTGCTGGCCAGCTATAAGCCTTAGCTAGCTACAATAAAGGTTAGGTTAGGATTAGGGAATAGCATTACTGTGTAATTGTGTAGTTATTATAGTACTGTAGTATTGCAGCGAGTGCTAGTTGCTTGTTAGAGTAGTAGTACTACTGTGTTACCTAACTACAGAACTGCTGTGCTGTGAGAAGTGCCAGTGTGACAGTTAGTGTGCACTAGTGTCTTTTCCTCTGCTGTCTGATTGTCACGTGGCACTTACCACGTGTCATGTGGCACTTGGCACGTGTCACTTGGCACTTGGCACGTGTCACTTGGCACTTGGCACATGTCACTTGGCATTTGCCAATTGCCACGTGTCACTTGGCACGTGTCACTTGCCACGTGTCACTTGGCACATGTCACTTGGCACATGTCACTTGACACTTGGCACGTGTCACTTGGCAAGTGTCACTTGGCACATGTCACGTGTCACTTGCCACGTGTCACTTGGCAAGTGTCACTTGGCACATGTCACGTGTCACTTGCCATGTGTCACTTAGCATGTGTCACTTGGCACTTGCTGTCACTTGGCATGTGTCACTTGGCACATGTCACTTGGCACTTGCTGTCACTTGGCACGTGTCACTTGGCAATTGCCACTTGGCATGTGTCACTTGCCTCGTGTCACTTGCCCCGTGTCACTTGTCACTTGCCACTTGGCACGTGTCACTTGGCACATGTCACTTGGCACTTGCCACGTGTCACTTGGCACGCGTCACTTGGCACATGTCACTTGGCACATGTCACTTGACACTTGCCACTTGCCACTTGGCACGTGTCACTTGGCAAGTGTCACTTGGCACATGTCACGTGTCACTTGCCATGTGTCACTTAGCATGTGTCACTTGGCACTTGCTGTCACTTGGCATGTGTCACTTGGCACATGTCACTTGGCACTTACCACTTGTCACTTGGCACATGTCACTTGGCAATTGCCACTTGGCATGTGTCACTTGCCTCGTGTCACTTGCCCCGTGTCACTTGGCACTTGCCACTTGGCACTTGTCACTTGGCACATGTCACTTGGCACTTGCCACGTGTCACGTGTCACTTGGCACGCGTCACTTGGCACGTGGCACGTGCCAAGTGGCAAGTGACGCGTGCCAAGTGACACATGCCAAGTGACATGTGCCACGTGCCAAGTGACACTTGCCAAGTGCCACGTGACAAGTGACACGTGGCAAGTGACACATGCCAAGTGGCAAGTGACACGTGCCAAATGCCACGTGACACATGCCAAGTTCCACGTGACACAAGAAATGCAGACATTTTTTTTTATTAAAGAGGAGCTGTTAGGTATAAGGTCTCAGAGAAAATAAACACATATATCAGTAGCTAAAGATTGGCTGTACTTACATTACATATGCATTTCACTGTCCACGTTTGGATTTCACAGAATTTGTATATAGTATATGCAGAGATAGATGCTCCTGACAGCTCATGGCAGGCTCCATGTTTTTCTGTCAAATGTGTCGTCATGTCCTGCCTGCTTCCTGATCACAGATAAGCTCGTACTTGAACAACACAGTGTGCAGTGAATATTAATGAGCCATGTGGCTAGGAACAATAGCTGACTCCTGCAGTGTACTCTGCCCGGAGATTTATCAGTGCTACGCGCTGGACTGATTACAAGCTGCTGTAACGTCTCATTAGCAGCCGAGGGGAGGGCCCCAGAATGCTTTGCAGTTTAGTATGCGGCTTGCGTCCTTATGGGTCTATAACAGCCTTTCTGATAAGCACACATCAAAGGTAACTGAGATTTTTATCTTCACTAATGGCTTTATGGCTTCCTTCTAAACTGTTTAACACAGGAGAATAGAGGTTTAAATTAGCTTCTGCAGCCTGACAGTTACTCTTTAAATTACACCTATTTAAATGTGATTTCCCTTAAAAAAATTTGCGAACACGAATTTTTCCCGAATTTAGTTACCAATCACGAACCGATCGAATTTTAATCCGAATTTGCCCCGGGCCCGAATTCGAATGTACTCTAATCGAATTTGAGTACATTTAAGCATGCCTGCTTGTCCCGGCTCTGTTTCTCATTTCACCATAGGTATCTTAAAGCAGCAGGGTTATCATACTATGCCAGGAAAAACATGCACATACATAAGCTAAAACGTGATCAACTTACATAACAGATGTATTTTACTGTCCACATTTTGAGTGAATTTTATATAGTAAATAGAGATGGCTCGAACCTCCGATTTTAGGTTTGTGAACATCGAACGCAAATTTCTGCAAAAGTTTGCGATCGCGTGAACCAAGCGATCCGCAATAGACTTCAATGGGCAGGCAAACTTTCAAAACTACAAACACTAATTCTGGCCACAAAAGTGATGGAAAAGATGATTCAAGGGGGTCTAACACCTGGAGGAGGGCATGGCGGAGTGGGATACACGCCAAGGGTTTTAAGGGCAGAAATCACATTGCATTGCTAAATTGGAGGCATAAAGTGCTTTAAAACATCTTGCGTGTGTATATGTTACGGCCAGAACCCGAAGTTTGGCCACTTTTAGTTCTGGCCGGCCACTTCGGGTTCTGGCCGGCCAATTTGCGAAGTGGCCGCTGCGCTGCGGCCAATGTTAGAAATGGATTGTTTACTCTGATATTAATGTATCTTCTGGCCGCAGCGCAGCGGCCAAACGTATAACCACTTAGTTAATTTGTTGCAATTAAGCCGGCGGCAATGTAACAATTCAAGCCGCCGGCTTTTTATCTGCCTCTCTCTCTCTCCTCTTATGGCCAGCCGGCGGGGGACACGCGAGTCCCCCAGAGTCGTTCGTCGCAGCAGGGGCAGCAGAGCGGGGAGGCTGCCGACATTGCTTCTGCCAGCACCCGCTCTGCAAGAACGGCAGGCTTCCCTGCCGCGACGAACGACTCCGGGGACACACTCGTGAGCGAAAGAGAGGGGGAGCCCCAAAGGAGAGGGAAGGGGGGGGGAGACGTCCTGCCTTCCTCACCGCTGTCCACACGCTCCCTTTTCTCTCTCCGCTGCCACCCCAGGGTGGGCGGGCCGGCCACTTCCGGGTTCGGGTGGCTAGGGGGGGGGAAGCAGCTATCCAGGGGAGTGAGCATGCCCCATTTTGTCCTACGTAGAGATGCCCAGGCTACTGAGTATTCTGGAGTCTTGTGATTGGCCTAACATTTCTGTGGTATTCCGATTAAAATTCTGCATAATAAAGTCCATGGGCACTGAAAGTCAGAGGGTAAAGGAACACAAGAAATGTAATAAAGAATACATTAATAACCACCTGGGTCCCCTCCTGAACCCCATAGCAGTTGCTATGGCTGCTATGGCTATTGCTACGCCCTTGTTCCATGCACTTCCTATTTCCATCACAGGAAGTGAGCGCTAGAGAGCATTACTTATGACTTGGCTCGCAGCCAGAAATGAGATAACTGCGCATTGCCGCCGTCACCTCTGAAGATGTTTTTGGTGCGATGCGAGTGTGTGATTGCACTGCAACAAAAATGCTGGTTTCTGGTGTGAAACCGGCCTGAACCTGATATTCGGTAAAGTCAGCTGTTTTCCGCATTACCGAATGCGGGATGTGTGAATAGAGGCTAATATATTTAGACATCTACTTTTTTTTTACATTTATTACTTTTCTGATTTAGGTGGAAATAGAACAGCGGGGGAAAAGTGATACCCCTCATGTTTCTGCATCTGATAGTCAGCAGGATTGGGCTGATAAATATCATATTTACACTTTTTTTTTTTTAAACCACCATAGCGCTTCTGTAAAAAATACTGGGACCATTTTCATTGCAATGCCTGGAGTTTTGGATTTTTTTTGTGTAAGTTTAAAGTGTAACTGTCAGGCATAAAATAAAAAATCAATTATTTATTTTTATCTGGTAAACAAGTAATAAGGATGCTAACCAGGCAATCCAAAAGTTAAAATCACCATTACTTTTCTTGTTGATAAATGATCATTCCCCAGTTTACCTGACTCACACAAAATTTGGTACACAAAAAGGAAGTTGCAGGGCATGTTGGTTTGTCCTTTTTTGCTTCTCTACTTCCCCTCAGACTTAACTAATGCATCCTGATTAGCTGAAGCCTCTTTCCCTCCTGTTTTCCCCTCCCACACCTCTGTTCCCCTCTGATTGCCAAATATTTATCATGCTGAGACAATGCACTTTCTATTGCAGAGCTGGGTGGGAGTGCCTGAAGAGTGGTAGGAGGGCGGGCAATGCATACACAATCAGGCATAGGAGAGTTAGGGAGGAAATGATGTCAGGATTGGCTTAAAAATAGCCACAATTAAAATAAATGGTAATAGCTAAGAAGGATTTTCTCTTTTTTTACTGTAGAAAAAACACTAAAATCAAAACGTGGACAGTGCAATACATACATTATTTAAGTAGAGCAAGTATGTATCTACTTATATATGTGTTTTTTTTTCTGAGATAGTATGGCTGACAGTTCTTCTTTAAAGGATACCCGAAGTGGCATGTGACATGATGAGATAGACATGGGTATGTACAGTACCAAGCACACTAATAACTATGCTGTATTCCTTTTTCTTTCTCTGCCTGAAAGAGTTAAATATCAGGTATGTAAGTGGCTGACTCAGTCCTGACTCAGACAGGAAGTGACTACAGTGTGACCCTCACTGATGAGAAATTCCAACTATAAAACACTTTCCTAGCAGAAAATGGCTTCTGAGAGCAGGACAAAGATAAAAAGGTTCAATAGTTCATAGATTTTAGCTCTGGCATACTTCAATGAAGTGCTCAAAGCCCCCCTCTGCAGCGATTCCCAGCCTCCCTGTTCTTCCCTCCCTCCTCTCCTTTCTATGGGCGGCACAGGACGGCGATCTGTCCTGCGCCGCCTCTGATAGGCTTCAGCCTATCAGATGCTGGCAATCCCTGGCCAATCAGAGGCCGGGGATCGCCGACCTGCTTTATGATGTAAACACAGGGAATTTCTTCCCCACGTGTTTACATTTAGCCTGCGAGCCGCGATCGGAAGCTCGCAGGCTGTTCACGGAGACACCCTCCGTGAGCTGACATGGAAAACCACTTACGACCTGCCGCCGCCTATCGGCGTTAGGCGGTCATTAAGTGGTTAAAAAGTATATTTAAACATAAAATAAAACTGTGGAATATCTTAAAAAGGCATTTTTAGGAGAAGGAAGATAGATACAATCGTTTATTTCATTAGTTAATTTTCACTTCGGGTGTCCTTTAAAGTGTACCTAAGACCAAAGAGGTCTCAGTTTTTATACTTACCTGGGGCTTCCTTGAGCCCCCTTGAGGCCGCTCGGTCCCTCGCCGTCTCCCCAAACCGCTCCTGTCTCCCGCTGGCTTGCTTTGTCGTGCATATGCATGCGCTCCCGTCGCGTTCCCACGCCTGGAAGCGTTCTGCGCCTGTGCAGTAACTATTGACGGGGAACGCATGGCCCAACCGCGCATGTGCAACGAAACATGACTCGGCCACAGTCCCAGGCTGTCCAGCAGGAGATAGGAGCGGCCCAGGGAGATGGCGAGGGACCAAGCGGTCTCAAGGAGGCTGGAGAAAACCCCAGGTAAGTATAAAACCTGAGACCTCTTTGGTCTTGGGTTTCCTTTAAATAGCAGAGAGAAATCTTGTGCATACAGTACACCAAATTCAAACACGTATCTCACAGCAGTATTATAGCACACCAGATAATATTTCCTGCATCTCATCAAATATTGTTTATATCACGTTGTGCTCAACACGCAGCTCCGGAGAGATCTACTGTATACCGCAGAAACAAAGGAGGAACCACGCACAAGAATGAATCACCGCCGGTTAAAAATGGATGAGGCTCTCTGTGATACAGACCCGGAGGAAAGCACTTCTGTGAGTCTAGACACAGCATGGGGCGGAGAAAAGTTCTCATATGAAAGGGGAGCCCTAAAACTCGAACGACAGAGGAAAATCTTTGAATATCCGCTTGTAGAAGTGTTGGGTTGGCCTCCCATTGTCTTAGTGCACTGAAAACTTGCGTCAGTTCACTGTGAACAAAGTTTTCAGTTAACACAGTGTCTTGCAAAAGTATTCACCCCCTTGCCTTTGTACCCATTTTTGTTACATTCCAAACCGTCATTTCAATGTTTCTTAATCTTTCTTAAGGGTGCATGAATAACGGGCACCAGGAAAAAAGGGCGGCCTGGCTGGATAACGAAATCGCAATAACAATAAACATCATTAATTTATTTGTTTAACGATAAATACCGTATTAAAACAGACGGGAGATAATAAAAATATATTAATGTAAAAAATCGTTACGTGATTTAACAATACAGCTTAACCAAACCCTACTCTCACACAGAACCCTCCCCTGGTGGTCCCTAACCACTCCCCTGGTGGTGCCTAACCCTAACCACCCCCCGGTGGTGCCTAATCCTAAGGGCCCTTTTACACTCAATCAGTTGCTCTCAGTTAAAACGGAAAGAAAACTGATTTTCAAAGTAATGCCCATGTTTTTCTATGGCACCTTTCACACTTAACGCGTTTTAACTGAAATATTCTTCTCAATGCACTGCTATGGATAAAACGCATACCAATGCGCACTAACACCTACTAACACATACTAAAGCATACCAACTGATTAAGTGTAAAAGGGCCCTTACCAGCACCCCGGTGGTGCCTAACCCTAATCACCCCCCTCCCTGGTGGTGCCTATCCCTAACCACTCCCCCTAGTGACGCCTAAACCTAACTACTCCCCCTGCAGAAACACCCTCCCTTACACACATACAAACGATAATATATTTGATAACGTAAAATCTGTACATACAAACAAAATAATATGACAAAAACTATAATGTTGCAAGTTTCTAAAATGATAACATATTTCAAAAACGTTAATGTTCTAATGTTGTTAACAATATTACGTTGATATTTATCGGGGCACCTTTTTTCTGCTTTGGGCGCCATACTAACGATAGTTGCATTAGAGTCTATGGCGGCATCCTTTTCGTCCACTCTCAGCCGGCGCCCTTTTTTCCTGCTTCCTTTCTTAATCTTATTTCTCATTTACTCCTCACATTAACTCCCTAACCAGCTCCTGCCATTTCCAACTGAAAAACATAGCACGTATAGAGTTGGGCCGAACGGTTCGCCGGCGAACGTGGTTCGCGCGAACTTAGGTGGTTCGCGTGCGGGTGTCGCACGCGAACGTTTTGCGGCAAAAGTTCGCATAAAATCGGTTCGCCCCATAATGCACCTGAGGGTCAACTTTGACCCTCTACATCACAGTCAGCAGGCCCAGTGTAGCCAATTAGGCTACACTAGCCCCTGGAGCCCCACCCCCCCTTATATAAGGCAGGCAGCGGCGGCCGTTATGGCCACTCGTGTGCCTGCATTAGTGAGAGTAGGGCGAGCTGCTGCAGTCTCTCATAGGGAAAGATTAGTTAGGCTTAACTTCTTCCTGGCTGCATACCTGTTCTGTTCAGTGAGCCCTCAGCCCACTGCATACCTGTTCAGTGATCCTGCCACTGCATACCTGTTCAGTGATCCTGCCACTGCATACCTGTTCAGTGATCCTGCCATTGCATACCTGTTCAGTGATCCTGCCACTGCATACCTGTTCATTGATCCTGCCACTGCATACCTGTTCATTGATCCTGCCACTGCATACCTGTTCAGTGATCCTGCCACTGCATACCTGTTCATTGATCCTGCCACTGCATACCTGTTCATTGATCCTGCCACTGCATACCTGTTCAGTGATCCTGCCACTGCATACCTGTTCATTGATCCTGCCACTGCATACCTGTTCAGTGAACCCGCCACTGCATACCTGTTCTGTTCAGTGAACAGTTTGGTGTGTCAGTGTGAAGCAGTACCTTAATTACACTACCTGATTGATGTATACACATGCAAGATGTTTTAAAGCACTTTAGGCCTGTCATTTAGCATTCAATGTGATTTCTGCCCTTAAAACGCTGCTTTGCGTCAAATCCAGATTTTTCCCGGGGACTTTTGGCATCTATCCCACTCCGCCATGCCCCCCTCCAGGTGTTAGACCCCTTGAAACATCTTTTCCATCACTTTTGTGGCCAGCATAATTTTTTTTTTTTTCAAAGTTCGCATCCCCATTGAAGTCTATTGCGGTTCGCGAACTTTAACGCGAACCGAACCTTCCGCGAAAGTTCGCGAACCCGGTTCGCGAACCTAAAATCGGAGGTTCGGCCCAACTCTAAGCACGTATCCGACCTTTTCTCTCCCATGACACAACCAAAATGTTAGTACATGCTCTTATTATATCTCAATTGGACTATTGCAATATATTGCTTGGTGGACTTCCAACTAACCGACTAACACCGCTCAATTCTGTACTGAACTCTGCTGCTCGACTTATTCATCTCTCCTCTCGCTCTTCCTCTGCTGACCCTCTCTGTCAAGCTCTTCACTGGCTACCAATTAATGAGAGGATTCAGTTCAAACTCCTAACCCTAACCTACAAAGCTCTCCACAATCTCTCTCCCCTGTACATCTCCTCACTAGTAGGGATGCTCAATCGGATTCCGCGGAAATGCAATTTCCGAAATTCCGACCGGAATTTGCATTTCCGCATCGGAATGCGGAAATTGGTAATGCAAGTGTGTTAGGCGGATTTCCGCTGGAAATCGTGGAAATTTCCGCCGGAAATCGCGGAAATTCCGCCCGACTTTAACATCGATGTCTTTTTGAAAACTTTTTTTTTTTGCATCTTATTCACAGGATTCAGTTTAATAAACCCTTGAAAATTTGGTGTTTCTGGGACTTACAGGGGCTTTGCTATTAACCGCTAAAGTCAGCAGATTTTTACTGTAAAGTAAAATGCAGAAAATCTGCATCTGCCTATTTTCTGCATTTATATTACAGTAAAAATCCGCCGACTTTAGTGGTTTAGTGGTTAATAGCAAAGCCCCCGTACATCCTAGAAACACATTTTAATGGTTTATTAAACAGAATCTTCTGAACAAGATGCAAAAAAAAGTTTTCAAAAAGACCTTATAGTTTTTGAGAAAATCGATGTTTAAGTCGGGTGGAATTTCCGCGATTTCAGGCGGAAATTCCGCATTGGAATGCGGAAATTGGTACCGGAAAGCGGAATCGGTAATTGGCAATGGCGGAATGCGGATTTACCGCGGAATCGGAAATTGGCATTTCCGACCATCCCTACTCACTAGTCTCCAGATACCAACCCAACCGCAATCTCAGATCTGCACACGAGCTTCTTCTATCCTCTTCTACAATTACCTCCTCACATTCACGTGTATAAGACTTCTCATGTGCCTCACCCCTCCTCTGGAATGTCCTTCCACAACACATCCGCCACTCTCCCACCTTTGAAATCTTTAAACGCTCCCTCAAAACCCACCTTTTCCAACAAACATATTCTCTAGCTTAGGCCATGCACCCACTAAATAACCTAATTATGCACTGCCTGTACATATACTGTATACATCCCCACCTCTTGTTTCCACCCCATTCCTTTAGATTGTAAGCTCGCAAGGGCAGGGCTCTCACCCTTTTGTGTCATGGAATGTTAGTAATTTAATTGCTTCATATTTGATGTATATCATTGTCTGTATCATTATGTATCCCTTGCTTGTTTTCTTACATTGTACAGCACCACCGAATATGTTGGCGCTTTATAAATAAATAATAATAATAATAATAATGTGATGGATATGCATAAAATAGTCTAAAAGAGCCCATCTTGCGATTGACCAAGAGAACTGATCGTAGAAAGATCTGTGGCCTCCATAAACCGCAGGCCGATTCCAGATCTTTTTTAGCATGAAATGGTTTGAGAATCTACCTAGTGATGTGCCTCGTCACTTGGCCCCACCCCCGGCCACTCCCCAATGCTCTGTTAATAGACCAATGGGGAGCCTTGGAGCGTAATTCAAAGATGCCTTGAGCTCTTCTAGAGCTGTGTCTCCCTCTACGGCTTTCCGCTCTCCTCCCTGCACACTGCACATACCCCCCTTACCTACACTGGCACCCTGAAGAACCCTGATAGGTGCTATGGGTGCTCCAGGGTCCCAGTGTAGGTGGGGGTGATAGGTACAGTGTGCGGGGAGGAGAGTGAAAAGCCACGGAGGGAGGCGGAGGGAGATGCAGCTCTGCTATACTTAGTATAGCAAAGCTGTGCGGCGTGGAGCGGCGATGTGTGGCGTTTAGTGCACAGAGATCTTCAATCCACATAACAAGATTGCAAGATAGAGGATATTAGTGTGGGACATTTCCGAGGATATTGACGTGGAACATTTTTTAAAGGTACAGGTAAGTATTTCTGGTTAACTAAGATTAATAAAGGACTTTACTCGTTGTTGTGTTTTTATTTCATTTAACCCTTTCTGGAAATGGGTAAGGGGTACTTTGTACCCCTATACTCATTTCTCCTTGGAGTGGGGTGGGCATCTGGGGGCCCCCTTCTTAAAGGGGTCTCCCAGATGCCACCACGCCCCCCCCCCCCGGGAGTTGGTGACCCCCACCTCCTCCTCTCCTGGGGCACCTGGAGGAGGGGAAGAGATCCTTGTCATGGATTGGACAAGAGCACCGGGGGGGGGGGGGGGAGAGTCTTGGCCGCCCCTCCCCCCCAGAGCCCCCCCCCCCATACCATGGACCATGCGGACTGGTATAGCTCAGGGTGCGAAGCCCCACTCGGCCGGGGCTCTGCATTCTGGCTATCCCAGCCTGCATGGGGGACAAGGGGTTAAAAAGGCTCAGGAGGGAGGACCCCACATCATTTTTTTTTCTAATTTCCCAACCTCTGAACATTAAGAAAAAAAAACAAGTTTAAAAAAATAGGAAAAGATGCCAGGGATCTTTATACAGCCATATTGCGGCTGTATAGCGAACACTGGCCAAAGCATTGCGGCTCCGAAGGTGTTTCCAGGGGGTCCATATGCACTGCGTACAGACCCCCTGGAAACCCCGTCAGGAAATTCATTGCTCTTTCTTTTGATATATGTAAATTTACACTACTGTTAGGTTTGCTACATTATCTGTCATTTACCACAAATTGTATGGAGGAAGGTGCTCTAGTCAGAGGAGACTTAATCAAACTTGAAAATGATATGTCTGTCGGAAACCATCATCCCAAGAACTCCATTACCACAGTGGAACATGGTGGTAGTAACATCATGCTGTGAGGTTGATTTTCAGCAGCAGGGACTGGGAAGCTAGTCCGACTGTAGGGAAAGAAGGATGGTCCTATATACAAGAATATTCTTAACTACTTCAAGACCGCCTCACGCCAATGGCCGTGACCGCGGCCGCAGCCCCAGGACCGCCTAACCCCAATTGGCGTCAAGTCATGGAACTGCAGTTTGGCAGGGAACGGCCGCTCGCATGCGCGATCGTTCCCTGCCAGTTCGAGGAGCGGATCTTCGTGATTAGCCTGCTAGCCACCGATCGAGGCTAGCAGGCTGTTTGTAAACGAAAGGGGAAAGAAATCCCCTTTGTTTACAACTGTACAGCGCTGCAGTCTCCGGCAGCGCTGTACAAGATCGGCGATCCCTGGCCTCTGATTGGCGGGGGATCGCCGTCCTCTCATAGGCTGATGCCTATGAGAGGCGGAGCAGGATGGATCGCCGTCCTGTTACAATTCAGATGACAGAGGGGAGGAGAGAAGGGGAGGGAGGGATAAGCAGCCTATACAGGCTTAGGAAAAAAAAAAAAAAAAACAACGGCCACAGCGATCGGACCCCTCCGGCGGCATGTCCCCTTAGGGACGAAAAAAAGAGGTGAGTCCGATTGCTGGACTCCATAGTTGGGCTGTGCAGGAGGCTGAAGAAACTGCACTGCCCAGCTGAGCTAAAAACAGGCTGGTCATTAGGGGGGGTTAACACTGCGGTCGTCAAGTGGTTAAAGGGGCACTATGGCGAAAAATTTTAACATTTAAAAAATGTGCAAACATAAACAAATAAGAAGTACGTTTTTTCCAGAGTAAAATGAGCCATAAATTACTTTTCTCCTATGTTGCTGTCACTTACAGTAGGTAGTAGAAATCTGACAGAAGTGACAGGTTTTGGACTAGTCTATCTCTGCATAGGGGATTCTCAGCAAGGCTTTTATTCTTTACAAAGATATTCCCTAAAAAGTATTTAAACAATGATTCTGGCCAGCTCCCCTGCTCGCTACACAGTTTTTTGGCAGTTGTACAGAGCAACTGACATTCACTAAGTGCTTTTGAAAATAAATAAATCCCTGAGAATCCCCATGAAGAGATGGACTAGTCCAAAACCGTTTGCTTCTGTCAGATTTCTACTACCTACTGTAAGTGACAGCAACATAGGAGAGAAGTATTTTATGTCTCATATTACTCTGGAAAAAAACGTACTTCTTATTTCTATACGTTTGTACATATTTAAAATTTTACAATTTTTCGCCATAGTGCCCCTTTAAGCAAAACCTGTGTTAGTCTGCCAGCGATTTGTGACTGAATTTGTGACTGAAACAAAGGTTCACCTTCCTTCAATGGCAAGATTTTTGGGCAAGCCACATAGGCCTGTGTCTAGGGCGCTGGGGATGCTGGGGCAGTTGCCCACCTGCCCATCCATCCACACAACCACAGATCTACCTCTCCATAAAGATACCCATGCTGGCAGTGCTTCACATACACACGCCAGCAGATAACTCCATCCCCCTGCTAGGTTTCTATCGGAAACATAACTGCTTGTCTGAAAAAATTGTGCAGGTCAGGACTTGTGTGTTCTGCTGATGGTAATGGATCTATCATGTGTGAATGAATCCTATTAATAGCATAGGATCTTCTGACATTTGGTTTAGATCTGGCAAAACGGACAGAAGTAATGTCACACTCATGTTAGTATTTCCCCCTAATTCCTGTGGCCAGGGGATTCACACTGATGTTCAATCATCAGCCTCATGTCTGGTAGATGTCACACACACAACGCCTTTTGACCATCACTTGGACATTCTCTCAGGCACCTTGGTGGTAATTTTCCAGAAAGGAAACAGGAGGAAGAGGAGCATTAACCTCCTTAGTGGTAACCCCGTGTGTGACACGGGGTAAGCCGCCGGAGGGTGCCGCTCAGGCCCTGCTGGGCCGATTTAAATAATTTTTTTTTGCTGGACGCAGCTAGCACTTTGCTAGCTGCGCCAGCACCCCGATCGCCGCCGCCGCGCGCCCGATTGCCGCTATCCGGTGCGGCGCACGGTCCCCCCCTAGACCCCTGCGCTGCCTGGCCAATCAGTGCCAGGCAGCGCCAAGGGGTGGATCGGGTCTCCCAATGACGTCCCGACCACGTCGCTGACGTCGGTGTTGTCATCCCGCCCCGTTGCCATGCCGACGGGGGAAGCCCTCCGGGAAATCCCGTTCTTTGAACGGGATTTCCTGATCGGAGATCGCCGAAGGCGATCGAAGCGGGCGGGGGGATGCCGCTGAGCAGCGGCCATCATGTAGCGAGCCCTGGGCTCGCTACATGGTTTAAAAAAAAAAAAATTAAAAACTGCTGCACTGCCCCCTGGCGGTATTTTTCATACCGCCAAGGGGGTTAAAACTTTATTTCTGCACATTTAGGACATCTTGCATCAAGCTCAGAGATTGACGGAGCAGTATGTTTGTACTGTGTTTACACTAACAGCATGCAGAGTAGGAATAGAAGCAAGAGGAGAGCTAGGTGAAGAGGTCAACATTGGGGAAAAGCAGCTTGTCATGCTGTGTGAGGAGTCTGGCAGTGAGTGGTGGTGGTGATGGGGGGGGGTTATAGCAGGAGAGCAGCAGTGTTTCATTTGACTTGCACAGCACAAAGCACTGCTGTCCTGACTGAGAAGGAATGGAGTGGCTGAGGGTGAGCAGTTTGTTTGTCACAGACTCACAGCCAGCCAGTGTGCTATTGTGCTGCAGCATGTCACGAGAGAACATTAAATGAAGCAGAGTGAATTGTCGGGTGCTGTGCGATTGTCCCAAATCGAGGTGGGGGGGGGGGGGAATAGCGCAACCTCATGAGTTCTCCTCAGGCAGCAAAAAGTCTAGAACCGGCCCTGTCTTGATACATTTATACAAGCTGGGAATAGGACAGTTGAATAGGTGAAGGTGAATAGGAAAACAGTTGAAGACAGTTGGAGAGAATGCAGGAGGCTCCTAGTTTAAAATTAGCTACGTTTTTGGTAAGGTTATGAAAATGATGATATAAGACACACCCCTGCTACACCTCTAGCCACACCCCTAGTCACGCATATAACAAAGATTTCAACTGATGTTCTATCATTCAAACCATGCTGATTCTGTCGATCATCATTAGTTTTATTTCATAATAACATTTAAAAGTAAGAAATATATCACGGTAATTTAGAGGATGAGAACAAAGTTTAGATTCAATTTAAAAGGTGGTGGAAGGGGGGGGGGGGGGGGGGGGGGTAGGAGGGATTGATGGGTAGGTACAGGTGAAACAAAAAAAAGTAAAGCACGGATTTGATTTTACTGTTATATTCAGTGCGTTTTCAAGGCTATCCACAAGAGGGCAGGCTGCTACTGCTGCAGAGTTCAGGAATTGTGTACTACAAGATGGAGGTGAAGTATTGAAAAACAAAGAAAGAGAAACATACTGAATCAGAAGCTGGCCTCCTTACATACTATGTTGCTACTCCTACAAGATAAAGATGAAGGGCTAATAAGTTGTGTTTGTTAAGTATACAAAGTTTTACAAAAAATTCGCTAAGGGCCTGAGCCCACTGAGACATTTGTGTCCGCTTTTCAGTTAAACATCAATGTTAGAGATGCTGAAAAGCAGACAGAAGCGGATACAACTGCATCAGTGGGCCCAGGCCCTAACAGAATATTTCGTCAGAATCTGAAATTTTGGTGCCATTACATATCGTTAAATGAATGCCTTGGTCTATTGGAGGTGATTTTTGGTACCAAATGCTTGGCCACTTGTTGACAATCTTTTCGTAAACAACTGCGTATTGGTATTATGCAGCCAAAGCACAAGTTGCATACATATCAGCCCATTAGGGCTTGTTTTAGACTTTTTGCTGCCTGAGGCAAACTTGTGAGAATTGCCCTCCCTCCCCCCTCAATTTGGAGTGTTTGCACAGCACATGAAAATTTTCACCCACAGTATAGGTAGGTAGGTAGCCAGGTATAGGTACCCCCTGTATAGCGCAGCCAGGTTTAGTTGCCCCAGTACAGATAGCCAGTATAGTTGCCCCAGTATATGTAGGTAGTATAGTTGCCCCCAATATAAAAAGCAAAAATTGTTGCCCCCTGTATAGGTAGCCAGTATAGTTTCTCCAGTATAGGTAGCTAGTATAGTTGCCCCAGTATTGGTAACTATGTGGGGGGAGGGGGTGTTGTTCAGAATGCTGCTCCTCTCCCTGTTCAGTATCAACAAAAAATTGTTGCGGTAAACCCTCTCCGCTCCTCTTGCTGTTCAAAGGCAGCCCCCCCTCCTTTCCCTGACAAGGTGAATAAAGTTACCCCTCCCGCTAAGGCTCCAGTGTCCCCGGGACAAAGGCAGAGTAGTGCTAACAGCCTCACCTGATCACGCTGCCGCTCTCTGCCTTGATCCTCCGCGTTCTGTCTTCTGATTGGACCCACGCTGGCCTCTCACTGCGCGACCCCGGCGCACATGCGGCAACAGGTCATGCAGTGAAAGTCCAGCGAGGATGCAAAACGGATGTACTGCAGTGCTCTTTCATGTGTTTCTCCCCATTTGCAGTCTTCTCTTCCTTATGTAGCAACCCCTATTCCATTTCCCTGGTGCCCCGCCCCTTTGGGCTGCTGCCACCCAAAGCACCAACCTTTGTGGCCTTTGCGCTCTTAGTGCTCTGGGGAAATGTGCCAGGTTGCCCCTTTGGTAGCACCGGGAAATTTGGTGTTTCTAGGACTTACGGGGGCTTTGCTATTAACCGTTAAAGTCGGCGGATTTTTACTGTAATGTAAATGCAGAAAATAGGCAGATGCGGATTTTCTGCATTTTACATTACAGTAAAAATTCGCCGACTTTAGCAGTTAATAGCAAATCCCCCTTAAGTCCTAGAAACACCAAATTTTCAGGGTTTATTAAGCAGAATCTCCTGAACAAGATGCAAAAAAAAGTTTTCAAAAAGACCTTATAGTTTTTGAGAAAATCAATGTTAAAGTCGGGCGGAATTTCCGCGATTTCCGGCGGAAATCCGCCTAACACACTTGCATTACCGATTTCCGCATTCCGATGCGGAAATGCAATTTCCGATCGGAATTTCGGAAATTGCATTTCCGTGGAATCCGAATGAGCATCCCTAGCACCGGCCCGGATGTTTACCACGTTGCCCTTGTGATCAGCAAAGCACGTGCGATTCGAAAATGCGCATGCAGTGTGAAAGGTGCCCTTAGGTAGAAGATCGGGAAGGAGAAGAATAGCTTTCATAGCTGAGAAGCAGCGATAGGGAAAAAGCCAATAATGTTACCAAATCCCACGCCAAAAAAGCTTGCGCCAAAACAGCAACATACGTCCTAAATTGAGTCGTGGCTCTTAAAGGGGGACATCAGCCTAAACAAACATACTGTCATTAAGTTACATTAGTTATGTTAATTGAAAAAGATAGGTTATATAATCTCTTACCCACCCTGTATTAAAAGAACAAGCAAATGTGTGTGATTTTATGGGGGTAGCCATCTTTTTCATGGGGGCAGCCATCTTTTTGGTTAAAAGTAGGTGACAGGGAGCTTGAGACTAAGTTCCAACTGTCCTGTGTCCTGATCATCCCTCCCAGCTGTGGGCGCTAGGCTTCAAATCTCTAATTCAAAATTAAAAAGAAAAAAATTTGCACCAAAACTGCAGAACGAGAACAACAACATCAGACATCCCATCATGCTTTGCACAGCATCAGGGAAAAATGCCCGGGCAGTTTTCCTCTGTGCAGCTAAAAATGAGGCTTGGGTAAGAAAAACGAAGTTCTGATGCTGTGAAACTGTTAAAGAAACACCAGGCCTTTTTCGGTGCTGCTGAGTAGAGGTTTAGTCTGGAGGTTCACTTTAACTGGTCAAACCCGACAGAACCGCAGCCAGCAGGTAGTAGTCTGTCCAATTACCTGCAGCCCGTCTGACGGCCGGGAGGAGATGAGGAGGCAAAGCGTTCTCGGCTGACCTTTTCCTGTGCATATGTAGAATGCAGAAACAGGCACAGAGGCTAATTCATTTGCACAGCCAGACGTCTTTATTGCTCAAACGTTATTTTAGCTTCCCCATAGTTGATATTACTCAGGCTGACATTAACTTATTAATATCTCTTTAACAAGATGTAACTTCTCCCCAGCAGTTCTATTAACAGTGACTTGGAATCAGTAATAATGTACAACCGCTGTGACAGCCCATCATAGATCTACTGGTATTACCCAGGTTTTTCACTTACAGGGTATTCACTTAAAGTGACACTGAAGCAAAAAAACAAAACGTATGATATAATGAATTGGTTGTGTAATACGGAGGATTAATAGAACATTAGTTGCAAAGAAAATAGTGTCATATTTTTATTTTCAGGTAAATAGTTAAAAAAAATCTCTAATAATTACAGTTTCCACAATACACTCAGCATTTTAAATGATATCACAGAGCAGGCTACTGACCCTTTGAACTTTTTTCAGCAGAAAAACCATAAACAAAGAAGAAACAATTAGAAACAGTTGAGATAAGGGCTTCAAAAGACAGTGCTGTCCATGACTTTATAAAGCCGCAGAGCTCAGAGAAGCTTTTTTCTTAACTCTTCTTGTACTGGAAACAATATGAGACTTATATCTGTGCTACTGATGTTGTATTTCTTAGCTGTACTACACATACAAATCATTCTATCATAAGTTTATTTTCACTTCAGCTTCGCTTTAACCTCTTGAGGACCACAGTGTTAAACCCCCCTAAAGGTAATTTTATGTGAAATAGGCCACTGACACTTTAAGGCCAAGCTGCAGGGCTGCACAACACAGCACACAAGTGATCCCCCCCCCTCTTTTTTTCCCCACCGACAGAGCTTCCTGTTGGTGGGGTCTGATCGCTACCCCAGTGTTTTTTTTTTTATATAAATATTTATGTGTTTTTTATAATAAATTTTACTATTTTTTTTTTTTTAAATCCCTTCCCCGAGCCAGCCAATCACGGTGATCGTCTGTTATGGGCTTCAATCTATGACAGCCGATCGCTCGCCTGTGTCCCAGGGGGAGAGCCATGTCACACGGCTGTCCCCGGTACAGCGCTGCTGTAGATCGCAGCGATGTACATGCTAATTAGACGGCAGTTTCGCTGTCTAAAAGTCTCCGAATGGCGATCGCCGCTGGGAGACTGAAGGCGAAGCGGAGTTGCAGGAGATGCACGCGCATGCTGCGCGATCTCCGGCAAAACAAAGCCCCAGGACTTTACGCCGTTAGGTGGTCCTGTGGCTGCCACCACGGCCACGCCCATCGGCAGCCTCTGCAAGAATCAAGGCAGCCTCTGCAGTGCAGCAAATTTGTAAACACAGGATGTTAACCCTTTGTCAGCTTCCATGAAAGCAGGAAGTAGACACACTGCAGATTTATTGCAGGATTCGTATCAGCTGTAACAAAGAAATGTTTTTCAAAGTCAATGAGAACCATGTGTAAAAAAAAAAAAAAAAGCCAGATACTTACCTAAGGAGAGGGAAGGCTCTGGGTCCTATGGAACCTTCCCTCTCCTCTCCCGGTGTCCTCGGTGCAACACAGTCCCCGGTAGCAGTATTCAACCGATTTGGTCAAATACAGCTCGTTTTGCTGCCGAAGGAGGCTTCAGAAGTGCTTCCAAGGACGGACCGCTCCATACTTTTTCCATAACTCCCAACATTTTGAAATCAGAAAGAGGGACACATAAGCCACACCCCTGACACACCTCTAACCACGCCCTGATCACGCATACTATAACAATTCCATAAGAAAAATATGTTGTTTTATAATTTAAACCACACCGGTCCTTCCTATCCTGGTTCATTTTTCTTTATATTTACATTTGAAAATAAGAAATATATTAATTTAACGAATGGGAATAAAATTTAGAGTCCATTAAACACATTTCCAGTAGACAAATACATATCCTTAATAATAAAACCCCTTTGTCTCTGCATCCCATCCCGGCACTTCCTGTGTGTGTGTGTGTCCCGTGTTTTGCGCTACTGAGCATGTGCAGGGAGGGACGCAGAGACTGAGGAGAGCTAAGGGAGGATGGAGCCAGAAGGGGCGGGCGTGTGTGAGCGTGCGGGCAGCGGGCGTGTGCATGCACGGTGACTGTGCAGCTGTGGCGGCAGTCACGGGGGAGGATGAGAGGGTTACCGAAGTAGATTTAAACATAAAATAAAACTTAAAAAGTCATTTTTAGGAGAAGGAAGATAGATACAATAGTTTATTTCATCAGTTTATTTTTGCCTCGGGTGTCCTTTAAACCCCATCTCAGGTTCACTATAAAGGTGGCCACTAATGGTCCAATTTCTAGTGAAAAATCGTTCGAGCGATCAGAAATTCTGATCGGAAGTAAAATTGTTCACTACACCATCAACGAACCAATCTTTGCTTCCTTTCTATAACAACCAACAAGAAAATTCAAATTTTGGTTCGACGAAAATTCAATCGGACGATTTTATAATCGTCTGTAAAACGGAGATTATTTACAACCAATCCGATCAGAATTTCTGATCGCTCGAACGATTTTTCACTAGAAATTGGACCGTTAGTGGCCACCTTAAGGCTCCTCCCGGTCTTTAGTTGGAACGTCTCCACAATCGCTCACCAGTCTAATGAGCCTCTGATTGACGCATTCTCACACCTCCTCTCTTCCCATCAGTGACTTCTGCAACGTCTGCAGACGAGCAGCAATAAAAGACTCGCTATGTAAAATCCTTTTAATGCGTCCATCAGGTTTTCAGTTCCACTCACTGGTTAAATGTCTGCGAGCGATGTCATCCAGCAATCACCCGCCTAAGGGCAACCTAAGGGAAGATAAAAGCGATCACTTCGTGTACTCATTTACATGCCCACAACTATCAATGCAAACGCCTTCAGTGTGGCACAGCGTGTGATTTGCAGGTGTCTGGGAGCAGGCGGCGCCGGGCATAACAATGAGTTTGGAAGACTCTGTGACTTTGCATGTCTGTAGCCTCTTCCCAGCACAGGGAATGTTATCCCTTAAAGCGGTATTATCACCATAAAAATCAAATTTCAACAGCAACTGGTCTGAGTGTATTAAGTGATAAAGATGCTAATCCTGCATTCAAAACTTTTTCTGCTGTTATGGTTTGGAGTTTCCAAATACTTAAGGAGCACTGGCCCTTTAACCTCCTTGGCGGTAATCCCGAGCTGAGCTCGGGGTATGCCGCCGGAGGTCACCGCTCAGGCCCTGCTGGGCCGATTTCGGTTCTGAAAAAAGCAGCACACGCAGCTGGCACTTTGCCAGCCGCGTGTGCTGCCCGATCGCCGCCGCTCCGCGGCGATCCGCCGCGTGCAGCGGCGAAAGAGGGTCCCCCCAGCCGCCCGAGCCCAGCGCAGCCGGAACAAACAGTTTCGGCCGGCGCTAGGGGCTGGATCGGGCGGCTCTGACGTCAGGACGTCGACTGACGTCCATGACGTCACTCCGCTCGTCGCCATGGCGACGAGGAAAGCGAAACAAGATAGGCCGCTAATTGCGGCCTATCTTGTTACTTTCGATTGCCGGAGGCGATCGAAAGTACACATCAGGAGCGCCCTCTAGTGGGCTTTCATGCAGCCAACTTTCAGTTGGCTGCATGAAATATTTTTTTTTTAATTAAAAAAAAAACACATTGCAGCCACCCTGGCAAAATAAATAAACCGCCAGGGAGGTTAATAGTCAGTGCCAAACAGTTTCCTGCTGGGGGTTCTTTTTATCTATAATATATTCCTCCTCTTCCCATTATTTCCCTGCCTAGCTGAAACACAATCCCCTGCGCATTTGTGTTTACAAGCAAGGCTGAGGTGACTCAACGATTTGAGGAGAAAAGAAAAAAAGTAAAGGGCAGAAATGACATCAGGATTTAGCCTCAGCTGTGAGCAAAAGACATGGTTCCCACCAGGAACAGAATTCTCTTTATTTACTATATAAAATTCACTGAAATCAAAACATGGACAGTACAATACATGTGTTATGTAAGTAGATCAAGTATTTATCTATGTATATATGTGTTTTTTTCCCTGGCATAGTATGTCTAATCCTACTGCTTTAAAGGATACCTGAGGTGAAAATAAACAAGCAAAATAAACAATTATATTTATCCTCATTCTCCTAAAAATGACTTTTTAAGATATTCCACAGTTTTATTTTATATTTAAATATACCTTTTAAGTTTTTACTGTTTTATTGTTTTTGCTCAATGACACATTCATTGAAGTATGTCAGAGCTAAAATCTGTGAACTATTGATCCTTTTTATCTATTTCCTGCTCCCAGAAGCCATTTTCTGCTATGAAAGTGTTTTATAGTTGTAAGTTCTTATCAGTGAGGGTCACACTGTAGTCTGAACCAGTCCTGACTCAGACAGGAACTGCCACTTACATACCTGATGTTTAACTCTTTCAGGCAGAGAAAGAAAAAAAAGAACACAGCCTCGTTATTTGTGTGCTAGGCACTGTAGATTCACATGTCTATCTCATTATGTCACATGTCACCTCGGGTATCCTTTAAGCAGACCTGAACTCAGAACTTCCTCTCTGCTCTAAAAGATAAGCAACAGAAAAATAACCTTAAAGGGACACTTAAGTCAAACAAAAAAAATTAGTTTTACTCACCTAGGGCTTCCAATAGCCCCCTGCAGCTGTCCGGTACCCTCGTCGTCTCCCTCCGATCCTCCTGGCCTCGCCGGCAGCCACTTCCTGTTTCGGTGACAGGAGCTGACAGGCTGGGGACGCGAGTGATTCTTTGCGTTCCCAGACACATTAGCACCCTCTATGCTGCTATGTGGTATATGATATATGCTATAGCAGCATAGATGGCGCTATTGTGGCCAGGAACGCGAAGAATCACTTGCGGCCCCAGCTTGTCAGCTCCTGTCACCGAAACAGGAAGTGCCTGCTGGCGGGGCCAGGAGGATCGGAGGGAGACGGCGAGGGCACCGGACAGCTGCAGGGGGCTATTGGAAGCCCCAGGTGAGTAAAACTCATTTTTTTTGTCTGACCAGGGCCAGTTTCCACTTGTGCGGTGCGAATTAGTCACGGAAAATGCAAAACGAATTTGCACGCGGATGTGAATTTTACTGCAAATTCACGGGCGTTTTCGCATAAGTTAATGAGTATACGAATTTAACCACTTAAGGACCAGCCTATTTTCCTGATATCGGTGCTGTGTGGGCTCTCCAGCCCGCAGCACCGATCAGGATTATGCCAGGGCGATCAGATTTCCCCCTTTTTTTCCCCACTAGGGGGATGTCCTGCTGGGGGGGTCTGATCGCCACCGGCTTGCTGCGCTTTGCGGGGGGGGGGCTCTTCAAAGCCCCCTTCCGCAGCGTTTTCGGTGCTCCGTCCCTCTCCCTCCCTCTCCCTCCCTCCCCCTGTGAGCGGCGCAAGACGGATATCCGTCCTGCGCATTGAAGGATAGGCTTCAGCCTATCATATGCCGGCGATCCCCGGCCAATCAGAGGCCGGGGATCGCCAATCTGCCTTATGGCGCTGCTGCGCAGCAGCGCCGTATGACGTAAACAGCGGGGATTTCTTCCCCGCGTGTTTACATTACGTGTGCGAGCCGCGATCGGCGGCTCGCACACTGTTCACGGAGACACCCTCCGTGAACTGGCATGGAAAGGCCGCTTCCATGCTATACCACTAACGACCCGCCGACGCCTATCGGCTTTAGGCGGTCGTTAAGTGCTTAACCATGTCAGTGCCTGTGCATTTTTACATTGATTTTATGCGAAAACGCCCGTGAATTCACGGTAAAAATCGTGGTAAAATTCGCATATGAAAACGCATGCGAATTTCCTATTAAATACATTGTATGCGAATCTGGCTCTGCCGTGCAGATTTTTTCTGCACAGAGAAACGCTCAGAAATCCTGACAAGTGGAAACAGGCCCATCCACTTGTATGGTCTATGCGAATCCGCATGCAGGAAACACATGCAGATTCGCTGTAGTGGAAACAGGCCCTTAGGCTCGGTTCACAGTGGGGCATTATTGTCCTGCGTTATAAAGTCATATAATGCTGTTTACCGGCCGGTAAACAGCATTATATGACTTTATAACGTCACAGTATGACCAGGTGCGTATCTGGGTGACATAGCGCCTATGGCAAACACTGAAATTGCGCCCCCCTATCAGACCACCTTGTCCCATAATAATAGCTTCTTTTCTTGCAATGATATAAGTCTCCCCAGTATAGGTTGCTAGAGTTAACCACCAAGTAAAGGTAACCAGAGGTAGCGCCCTAGTATAGGTAGCCAGAGGTAGTTCACCCAGTATAAGTAGACCCATGTTTACGTTGCCCTCCCAGTATATGTAGTTAGAGATGTCTCCTGAGTATAAGTAGCCTTCTTTAGCATAAGTGGTAAGAGGTATCCCCCAGTATCAGTAGTCCCTCAGTATAGTTACTGAGAGGTTCCCCTCAGTTTAAGTAATCCCCCAGTATAGATTTGGCAGGTGTCCCTCAGTATAAGTAGACATCCCCCCCCCCCTTCCCCCAGTATAGGTAGTGAGAGATGTCCTCCAGTATAAGAGCAGGTACAAATGCCTGAGAGGCATCCTTCAGTATGGTGGTGGAGCATGAGGGAGGAGGAGGCAGCCATGGCACCCATGGTGCTGTGGCACCCATGGCACAAGTCATGCCTGCACCCCTCTAGATACGCCTCTGAGTATGACGTTAGTGTTACGTTATGTAAATGTTGCGTTATGGTAACACACTGCTGCAGTGTGTTACAGATACAAGGAAGCATACATTTCTTTGCCTGTATGCTTCACTGTATCTACTGTATGTGACCTTAACCTCCCTGGCGGTATGATCCCTTCTGATTTTAGGGCCTAAAACCGGAACAATTTTTTCATGTGCTTTTAAAAATCATTCCAGCAGAGAGTCTGCAGCAGCCCAGCACTTACTCACCTCCCTGGGCTCCAGCGCTGCAGTTTTCCCTCCATCCTCTGGGTGGCGCTGTAACCCTAAAGTGAGATTGCTGGCTGTTGTCATGACAACAGACGGCAATTTCACCAGGGGGAAGTAGAGCCTCGGAGGAGAGGAAGAAGGACAGTGGCCAACGTCGGGATCCCCCGGGAGGTGACTTGAAACACCGACTGAGGGCATTGCTCTGTATACAGCATCCGGGTGGCTACCCCGAGTGCAGGTCGGGGTTACCGCTCTGAACTGCGTTTTTTCCGCCCCGACCGTAGCTCGGGGTTACCGCCAAGGATGTTAACTCGGTGTTAATGTGTGTTATAACTTTTTGTTACGTTGTGTTGTAATTTTGTGTTGTGACGCTAACGTCACACCACAATGCAACGTCTTACTGTGAACCTGGCCATAAAGAAAAACATTTATTGTTACAGCTGATACAAATCCTGCAATAATTCTGCAGTGTGTCTACCTCCTGCTTTCATGGAAGCAGACATAGGGTAAAAATCCTGTGTATTCAAATTAGCTGCTCTGCCGAGGCAGCCAGCTGACACAGCTGGGAGATCAAATTACACTTGTGATTAGTAACAGTCAGGTGAGACAGGCTAAACTCTCTAAATACAGGGTGCATTTCTCGATGTTTTCCCTCTTTCCTGTGCATGAGTTTAAGTCCAGTTTAACTCTTGTTTGTACTGTTTACAGCCGAGCCAAATCATTAACAGTGCTGGGCGTAATGGAAAAAACTACGCTTACGGATCACTACGCGTAATTTTACGCTATTACGCTATTACGGAATTACGCTTACGGCGTAGACATTCATTTACGGTACATGTCTGTAATTACGCATAGCCCTTACGCAATTACGCGCAAGAATACTGTAATTCAGGTTGTTACGTTATTGGCTTACGCGTAATTTCCTACTAGCAATTAATGCGGTCATGCTGCCAAGCGGAAAAGTTGACGCATGGATCAATGTTAGGTAGCCGCCGACTTTAAGGGTTAATAGCAAAGCCCCCTTAATTGCTAAGAGCCTCAAATTTGGAGAATATATTAAGGAGATCAGAAGGAATAAGAGGGACATTTTTTTTTTCAAAAAGACCTTATAGTTTTTGAGAAAATCGATGTTAAAGTTTCAAAGGAAAAATATATACATTTAAAAACCCGCCGACTTTAACGGTTAATAGCAAAGCCTGCTTAAAATTTAGGAACACCAAATTCACAGGGTATATTAAGGGGATCAGTGGGAATAAGAGGAAAAATTTTTTTTTCAAAAAGACCTTATAGTTTTTGAGAAAATCGATTTTTAAGTTTCAAGGGCAAAAATGTCTTTTAAATGCGGAAAATGTCAGTTTTCTTTGCACAGGTAACAATAGTGTTTTATTTTCATAGATTCCCCCAAGTGGGAAGAGTTTTACTTACTTCGTTCTGAGTGTGGGAAATATAAAAAAAAAACGACGTGGGGTCCCCCCTCCCAGACCTCTTTAACCCCTTGTCCCCCATGCAGACTTGGATAGCCAGAATGCGGAGCACCGGCCGCGTGGGGCTCCGCACCCTGACTATACCAGCCCGCATGGTCCATGGATTGGGGGGTCTCGGAAGGGGAGGGGCAGCCAAGCTTTCCCCCCCCCTCCGAGCCCTTGTCCAATCCAAGGACAAGGGGCTCTTCTCCACCTCCGATGGGCGGTGGAGGTGGAGGCCGCGATTTCCTGGGGGGGGGGGTTCATGGGGGCATCTGGGAGTCCCCTTTAAAAAGGGGTCCCCCAGATGCCCACCCCCCCATCCCAGGAGAAATGAGTATAGAGGTACTTGTACCCCTTACCCATTTCCTTTAAGAGTTAAAAGTAAATAAACACACAAACACATAGAAAAAGTATTTTAATTGAACAAAAAACATAACCACGAAAAAAGTCCTTTAATATTCTTAATTAACCATTAATACTTACCTGTCCCTTTAAAAGCCAGTTCCCACGCAATATCCTCGGAAATATACTAATCAGTTACAATGTAACAAAGTTGTTACAATGTAACAACTTTGTTACTTTGTAACTCCACCGCACCCGACGTCACTCGCCGCTCACCCGCCGGCCGCCGCATACACGCTAAGTCCCCGCCGGCTCCCGCCGTCCACTCCGCCTACACCTGTCACCCATATACATGCTGGCACCCATGGGTGCCTTTAAATCAGAAGGAACCCCATTGGTCTGCTAAGGACCAATGGGGCTCCTTGGAGCCCAAATACAAAGATGCTTTAGAGAGCTCTGAGCTATATAGCTCAGAGCTCTGTCGGGTGAAGGACGCTAAGTCCCGCCGGCTCTCGCTGCCCTCCCCGCCTCTCCCACATGTCACCTATATACATGCTGGCACCCATGGGTGCCAGCATGTATATGGGTGACAGGTGTGGGCGGAGTGGACGGCGGGAGCCGGCGGGGACTTAGCGTGTATGCGGCGGCCGGTGGGTGAGCGGCGAGTGACGTCGGGTGCGGTGGAGTTACAAAGTAACAAAGTTGTTACATTGTAACAACTTTGTTACATTGTAACTGATTAGTATATTTCCGAGGATATTGCGTGGGAACTGGCTTTTAAAGGGACAGGTAAGTATTAATGGTTAATTAAGAATATTAAAGGACTTTTTTCGTGGTTATGTTTTTTGTTCAATTAAAATACTTTTTCTATGTGTTTGTGTGTTTATTTACTTTTAACTCTTAAAGGAAATGGGTAAGGGGTACAAGTACCTCTATACTCATTTCTCCTGGGAGGGGGGGGGGGGGGGGCATCTGGGGGACCCCTTTTTAAAGGGGACTCCCAGATGCCACCATGAACCCCCCCCCCCCAGGAAATCGCGGCCTCCACCTCCACCGCCCATCGGAGGTGGAGAAGAGCCCCTTGTCCTTAGATTGGACAAGGGCTAGGAGGGGGAGGGGAAAGCTTGGCTGCCCCTCCCCTTCCGAGACCCCCCAATCCATGGACCATGCGGGCTGGTATAGTCAGGGTGCGGAGCCCCACATGGCCGGTGCTCCGCATTCTTGCTATCCCAGTCTGCATGGGGGACAAGGGGTTAAAGAGGTCTGGGAGGTGGGACCCCACGTCGTTTTTTTTTTATATTTCCCACACTCAGAACGAAGTAAGTAAAACTCTTCCCACTTGGGGGAATCTATGAAAATAAAACACTATTGTTACCTGTGCAAAAAAAACTGACATTTTCCGCATTTAAAAGACATTTTTGCCCTTGAAACTTAAAAATCGATTTTCTCAAAAACTATAAGGTCTTTTTGAAAAAAAAATTTTTCCTCTTATTCCCACTGATCCCCTTAATATACCCTGTGAATTTGGTGTTCCTAAATTTTAAGCAGGCTTTGCTATTAACCGTTAAAGTCGGCGAGTTTTTAAATGTATATATTTTTCCTTTGAAACTTTAACATCAATTTTCTCAAAAACTATAAGGTCTTTTTAAAAAAAAAAATTTCCTCTTATTCCTTCTGATCTCCTTAATATATTCTCCAAATTTGAGGCTCTTAGCACTTAAAGAGAATCTGTATTGTTAAAATCGCACAAAAGTAAACATACCAGTGCGTTAGGGGACATCTCCTATTACCCTCTGTCACAATTTCACCGCTCCCCGCCGCATTAAAAGTAGTCAAAAACTGTTTTAAAAAGTTTGTTTATAAACAAACAAAATGGCCACCAAAACAGGAAGTAGGTTGATGTACAGCATGTCCACACATAGAAAATACATCCATACACAAGCAGGCTGTATACAGCCTTACTTATGAATCTCAAGAGATCACTTGTGTGTGTTTACCTTCTGTCCCCAGCTTCTCTCATGCACTGAACATTACAGGCTTCCTGCAGACAGCTCTGCCTATGTCATTAATTCCTCAGTATGTGACAGACCAGCTCCTTTCACAGCCTCCAGAGGAGGATTTTTATCCAGCTCTCTTCTATCACTGATAAGATAGCAGAGAAGCTGCTGGCTTATGTAAATAAAACACACACTGGAGTGTGCATAGAGGAACAGTTCAACACTGAAGAACTTGGCAGCCTTCCAGACACAGGCCGACAAGTCTGACAGGGGAAAGATACATTGATTTATTACAGAGATGGTTATAGTAGAAAGAGCTGCAGCAAGCCAGATCACATTAGAATAGGTTTAGGAACTTGTAGGATGGTAGAAAAAACGTTGTAATTTTTGTTACAGAGTCACTTTAAGGGGGCTTTGCTATTAACCCTTTATGTCGGCGGCTTTTTTATATTATACGGGAGCGTAATATTACGCGATTACGGCAGACTGTGTAATTTCAATGGGAGTTTACTGTCTTACGCGTAATTTGTTACGCGTAATAACGTAACCTACGGTCTACGCGTAATTAATTACGCGTAATACCGTAACCTTACACGTAACGCTTACGGTGCATTTGTAGTGAATTATGATGCGTAATTACGCTGATGCGTAATTTCGGCCCAGCACTGATCATTAACACCTCTATCTAAAGCTGCCTATGCATCACTTGATGTATGGCGACATCATCCATTGGTGGAATCCAGGGGCGTAACTAGGCCCCACCGGGCCCCCCTGCAGAATTTCAGAGTGGGCATCCCCCTCCCTGGGGCCCGCTTGGGGCCGTTTTGTGGGGGCTGGAGGGGTGGCAGGGGTGGCAGCATGAGGGAAAAGCCTTGGCCACAGTCAGCGGGGAGAGGGGAAGTTATACAATACAATATACAATAACATTTCTATAGCGCTTTTCTCCCATAGGACTCAAAGCACTTAGGCTCTCTCAGATTCAGTAATTAGTAGGATGAAGTATTCACACAACAAAAGTTATATTTCTGCAAATGCCAGACTGAACAGGTGGGTTTTCAGTCTGGATTTAAACACGTCCAGGGATGGGGCTGTCCTGATCTGTTGAGGTAAGGCGTTCCAAAACGTAGGGGCAGCATGACAGAAGGCTCTGGGACCAAAAGTTTCCAAGTGGACTCTGGGTATGACTAGATTATTAGAACCTGTGGATCTGAGAATGCGGGGATTGCTACGTAGCTGCAACATATCTTTCATGTATCCAGGGCCTAGATTATTCAGGGATTTAAATGTCAGTAGGCCGATCTTGAATAGGACCCTCCATTCTATAGGTAGCCAGTGAAGGGAATGCAGGACTGGCGTTATGTGGCAGTGACGGGGTTGGTTGGTTAGCAGTCTGGCAGCAGTACTCTGTATCAGCTGTAGGCGGTACAGGGCCTTTTTTGGAAGGCCAGTGTAGAGAGCATTGCAGTAGTCCAGTCGGGATGTGATGAAGGCGTGGACTAAGGTTGGCAGATCTTCTGGGGGTATGAGGTGCTTGATTTTTGCAATGTTCTTCAGGTGAAAATAGGATGATTTCACCACAGCAGAGATTTGAGTTCTGAAGTTTAAATCCCCATCAATTAGAACTCCCAGGCTACGCACATGATCAGAGCTGCGTAGATCCGTGCCTCCTATTCCCAGTGGTGAAGACTGCAAGTTAAGTTGTTTTGTTATCATGCTCTGCCCTCAAATCAGTTTTGTCTGCATTTAGTTTCAGCCAGTTGTCATTCATCCATTGCTGTAGTTCACGTAAGCAGGCATTTATAGTTAGAGTTGGGTCTGTCACACCAGGCTTGAAGGAAAGATATAGTTGGGTGTCGTCTGCATAGCAGTGGTATGTCAGGCCATGTTTTTGGATTAGTTTTCCCAACGGTAGCATGTAAATCGTGAAAAGCAGGGGAGAGAGGATTGAGCCCTGGGGCACCCCATACCTAAGTGTTACAGGGGTGGACAGGAAGGGCCCCATAGACACTTTGTGGGTTCTGCCACTCAAGAAGGATTGGAACCACTGAAGTTCCCCCCTCTCCCTCACCTCGGGGCTCTCCCCTCTGCGCTCCCCTCCAGCTTAAGTTACAGTGTGGGCAGATACATACCTTCTGTGCGTTCAACCGCATACTCCTCACTCTAGCGTCTGACGTCACTTCCGGAAGTGATGTCACTCCCGGAAGTGACGTCAGGCGCTAGAGCGAGGAGTATGCGGTGGAACGCGGGAGCAGGGGCTGCAAGCCCTATTGTTACGCCAGTGGTGGAATCTGATCAGAGAGGGATCTATTACCTAGCTGTACTTTGCATGAAATCTATTGGAAATTGTCTATGCAGCGCTGCCTGCTGGACCCCCCAAGGGTAAAGTGTCCTTCCCCCCCATTGCCTGTGCTCTGTGTTTTAAGACCTTACGGTAAGAATTTTGCGCTATGCATGCCCACTGCCTCTACTTTGCAATTCGGCGTGGGTATTTTCTTTCACTGATACTATCGCTTCTAATTCTACCTGAGTAGAATGTGTAACTTCATGTGCCAAAAACATAACACTGAAACCAACTGCTCTTTTAAAGGGAATCTGAAGTGAAAATAAACTCATGATCTAAGGACTTGTATGTGTAGTAAAGCTAAGACATAGAACATCAGTAGCAAAGGAAACAGCCTCATATTGTTTCCAGTACAGGAAGAGTTAAAGAGACACTGAAGCGGAAAAAAAATGATGATATAATGATTTGGTTTTGTAGTACGGATAATTACTAGAACATTAGTAGCAAAGAAAATATTCTCATTTTTATTTTCAGGTATATAGTGTTTTTTATAACATTGCATCATTTTCTAATATTTGCAGTTTACACACTACTCAGCATTCTAAATGATTTTACAGAGCAGGTCAGTGAACTTTTTACCTGTCCTCTCCTCTGGAGAGAAATAGAAAATACAGTGACTGACAGTTGAGATAACAAGCTTCAGAAGACAGAGCTGTCTGCGACTTTGAAAGTCATAGAACTCAATGGCTCTTTTGCATAGACAACAACTGGAGTTTCTTAACTCTTCCTGTACTGGAAACAATATTAGACTTATGTCTTTGCTCCTAATGTTTTATTTCTTAGCTGTACGACACTTACAAATTGTTATACCATACTTTTTTTCCGCTTTAGTTTCTCCTTAAGAAACTTCGCTTGTTATCTATGCAGAAGAGCTTCTCTGAGCTCTCCGATTAATTTAGTCAGAGAGCAGTGCTATTTTCTGAAGCACTTATACATCAAAGAAAGTTGTGAAAGACTACTTCAGATAAGATTTTACTGCAGGGGAGGTCAGAGTCATTAGCTCTGCTCTGTTTCATAGTTTAAAATGCAGAGTGTAATTTGTAAACTGCCAATATTAGAGAATGATGCAATGTTATAAAAAAAAAGCTATATAACTGAAAATAAAAAATATGAGACTCTTTTCTTTGGTACCAATGTTCTATTCAATATCCATACTACACATACAATTCAATATATTACAAGTGTCACTTTAAAGAGACTCTGTAAAAAAAATGTTCAGCCTTAGTTCTATGCATGTTCTAATGTGCTCTGGCTTACTGCAGCCTTTCCTAATTGCACAGTGGCTGTGTTATCTCTGTTATATGATCTAATCTGTTTCCTTCTGTGGGGCTAAGGCTTGAATGTGTGGAATGTGCAGGGCTGCTTGTGATTGGATAGAAGCGATACACACCCTCTGCAGGCCCCCCTGCAGGCTCTGTATGACTCACACACTCTGCTTATGTGAGCCTATCACAAGCTGGTTAGTTTGTTTGTAAACACTGCCTAAAACTGTTAATTACAAGCCAGGATTGCAGCAGAGAGTGGCAGAAACAGCACAGAAGGGCCCAGGAGAACATAATTAATAGAATGGTATGCTTTTTGCTGTAAAAATTTTAGAGTACTGATTCTCTTTAAGGGTGGTAGTAGGTGGATATTTCACTCCCAGCAATAAATCACCCTCAAAACACGGGTCGTCCATCGCTGTCATCAACTCATCACCTCTGTGCCTCCGGTCAGCGGCACCGCTTGCTGGAGCCAGGCTGAGCTTGTCCAGTTTAGGTTGGACGCGGCGATTATCCCGCTGATAAGTCACGCATTTTCGTCTGAACATTTCGGCCTGGCAGCAGCATGGATGTGATCAATACGGTTTTTACATTTACGGCCTAATTACGTGTGAATTTATGCTGTAGCTGTTAATGCACCATATTATCCCATCCCGGGCCTTTTGTGCGCCTATTAAGATAGCGATCGGATAGACCACGGCGGATAAACCATGCGGCTTGTCAGGCATTTTGCAGCTAATAAAAGCCCTGCCGCGGACTAACACAACCCAGTTAACATTAGGACAGAGAAAATGTATATACCATCAGCCACGTTAATGTATAATCCTCCTAAAGTGCATTTAAGCTGCGTGAGAGTAGATTAAGCCAAACATTTACTCATAATGAGATACTCAGCTCAGCTCTTTAACTTAAAAGGGATCTCTAACCTTCCACGGAACACTGTGTCTATGGAAATCATCCCTGAGACTAACTGTTAAAGTGTTACTCCTCTTCTGTGTAGAAAGAACAATTCCCTGCATGACAACTATATACAATACAAGGATATTACCAAACGTTAAGGCCCCTTTTACACTTGTGCTGCAAGTGTGCATTGTGTTGTTTTGCATATCAGACTACAGAGTATTTTTCACTGAAAGCGAAAAAAAAAGTATGAAAAGCTGTGGTGTCACAGACAATTACAAATGTTTATAGCAAGTTTCCTCTGCTCTCACTTCAGTCAAAGACACAGGACTTTCTCTCTCACACACACAGGGTTAGCAGATGCACTGTGAGGGAATTCCCCCTACCCTTATGGCTCACTCTGCTGTCAGATTAGAGCAGACCGCCGTCAGTTTAGAGTGAAAGGAATTTTATACAGTAAACAAAAGAGATAAACAAGTGAATTGTATGCATCATTATTTACAAGCACTTCAGGAACTCTCTAAATCCCAGGTAAAAAAACCAAAACATGTCAATTGATAGTGTTCCTTTAACAAAAAGAAAAGAAAAAAAAGGACAAAAAACAGGAGACAAAAACACCAAAAGAGTTTTTGGATTCAACTCTATAATGTCAAATTATCATGCTGTAACCTCTGGGCTAAACAAAGCAGCCCGCTATTTCCACCGCCGGGATGACTGCGTGGCCCTCAGCTTTCTAACGGGTGACAGAACCAGCGGTTACATTATACCCTGTGCCATTTACATTGCATTAAATTATCCCATTTGTCAACTTGCTGCTTCTATAATCCGGCTCATGGTAAAGCCGTGTTTGCGTTTCATCTCACGCATGCCAAGCAGGAACGATCTCATTTTCCACTCCTCTTGCTACGTACACACGAGGGGCTTTGTTTAGTAATCAGTAACAACCT